>NW_027524034.1:0-32500 GCF_052094955.1 Ictidomys tridecemlineatus
AGTCCTTTTTATTTTTTAATTTTGAGACAAGGTCTTACTAAATTCTGAGGCTGACCTCAAACTTGTGATCCTCCTGCCTTAGCCTCCCAAGTTGCTGGGATTACAGGTCTGTGCCACCAGCTCTAAACTAATTTCTTCTCAGTGTGGGATGTCCCTTACCAACTGAGAGTTCTTACAGACTCCAGTGCCTTCTGTTATTTTACTTTAATTGGATTAGAAATAGAAACTACCTAGCCAGACACAATGGTCTGGCTAAAATCACTTGAGCCCAGGATTTGAGGCCATCCTGGATAACACAGCAAAACTCCATCTCAAAACAAACAAACAAACAAACAAAAATTGCCAGGTACAGTATTGCATACCTGTAATCCCAATGACTCAGAAAACTGAGGCAGGAGGATTGCAAGTTCCAAGCCAGACTTGGCAACTCAACAAGGCCCTGCAACTTAGCAAGACCCTGTGTCAAAAAAAATAAATAAAAGACTGGGGATGTACTTAGTGGTAAAGTCCCCCTCGGTCCAATCCCCAGTACCCAAAATAAATATATGAATAAATAAACAATAAATCCCAAACTAAGTGAAAGTGAGGTAGATATCCACAAAGGAATAATTGCAGGAAATCAGAAACTAAGTAGTTTGAGGATCACATCCCTAGATAGGATATAGTAATCACTCCCGTAAAATAGAATGAGCCCCAATAAGGCCCACTCAGATCTTAGCTACTAATTATTACATTCTCTACTAAGAGGAACCATGACCCCCTGGAGAAATGGTAGAGGCAGAGAAAATACATCTTCTTATACAGAAAAGGAAGTTACCAACTATTCAAAGAATAATACTGACATGTCAAAAGACAGAAATAAAGATGCTCAACTGGTGGGGGGAAACCTCAAAGAGAATTTTACACAGTGGAAATTAGAGGGCAATGAATTGGGACATGCATGTTTCATGTTTGAAGAAGAGAAGTCATAAGCTCCTGTTTTCTACCACTGTTGTTAATATGTTATTTTGGATAACACTGATCAATTCTTTCAAATAAGAGAACAGCAGAGAAGCCACAAGTCTGAGGTCAGCCTCAGCAACTGAGCAAGGCTTAGGTAACTTAGCAAGACTTTGTCTGAAAATAAAGTAAAAGGGGGGTGGGGGCTGGGGATGCAGCTCAGTGGTAAAGTGACCCCGGAGTCAATCCCTAGTACCTGGAGAGAAAAAATAAGTTACAAGTAAATGCCATATGTGATCCTGAACTGCAAGCTTTTCCTATAAAATACTATATTGATAAAAATAGCAACATTTGAAGGGGTTCTGGTATTCATATATGGCAGTCATGTATCAATGTTAACTTCCCAATTTTCACAGTTGTATTATGGTAATACTACAGAATGTCTCTATTTGTAGGAAATACAAACTAACATTTTCAGGGGTGGCAGAACAATAAAGGTCAGTAACTGACTCTCAAATGATTCAAGAGAAAAAAAAATTGTACTATACTTAAAACCATTCTACAAAAGTAAGACTGTTTCACCAGACACGGTGATGAACGCCTGTAATAAGTGGCTAGGGAGGCTGAGTCAGGAGGTTCAAAGCCTCAGCAACTGTGAGGTGCTTAACAACTCAGTGAGACCTGTCTCTAAATAAAATATAAAATAGGGCTGGAAATGTGGCTCAGTGGTTGAGTGCCCCTGAGTTCAATCCTCAATATAAAAAAAAAAAAAAAAAAAAAAAACTGAGACTGTTCCAAAATAATATTTTAAATATATAAAAACAATGCTGAGTTCTAGAAAGGGAGCTATAGATCATAAAGAAGAGTAGGAGAGAATGTATATTAATAATTATTTTTTTTTATGGGGGGAGTACTAGGGATTGAACCCATGAGCAACCTACAACCAGGCTACAGTCCCAGCCTCTTTATACTTTGAGACAGGGTCTTGCCAAATTGTTGAGGCAGGCTTTCAATTTATAGTCCTACTACTTCAGGCTCCAGAGTAGCTGGGATTACAGACGTATGTGCCACCATGCCTGGCCAATTCTCATCCATTTTTATTTTCATTTATTATTATCACTTTCTATTACTAGTAGTAGTAGTAGTAGTAGTAGTAATAGTAGTAGTAGTAGTATTCTGAGGATTGAATTCAGGGGCACTTAACCACTAAGGCACATCCCCTGCCTTTTTTGTGTATTTTATTCAGAGACAGGGTCTCACCAAGTTGCTTAGAGCTTTCCTAATTGCTGAGACTGGCTTTGAACTTGTAATCATCTTTCCTCAGCCTCCCAAAACACTGGGATTACAGGCATGAGCCACCTTGCCCAATTCTCATGGATCTTAATGGAAATATCTTATTTCAGAATTGGTGAGTATCCACACTGGGGGTCTTCCCACCTGGAATAGGTTTCCTGCATCTTCCTGCCTCATTAACTTCCTATTTCTTTTCTATGCTTACCTGAATAACATTTTCTACAGGGTCTATACTTCAAATTCTCTCCCCACCTCCACCTATGTGATTTGGCAATTCTTCACTGTGAGACATGCACAAACCTTATTTTATCCTTGTGATAAAGAATGTCACCACTGGAAATGTTCTAAAAGAAAGGATTATCCGGAAGGAATCACTATCAATGACCCTCTTTACACCTGATATTCAATACCATCTCTACCTGATATGTTCACATTTTGTGTGTGTGTGTGTGTGTGTGTGTGTGTGTGTGTGTGAGAGAGAGAGAGAGAGAGAGAGAGAGAGAGAGAGAGAGAGAGAGAAAGATGCTAAGGGTGGAACCCAGGGCCTAAGCATTTATTCTTTAGTTGTAGATGAACACAATACCTTTATTTAGGTTTTGTTTTTTTTTTAAAGAGGGGGGAGAGAGAGAGAGAGAGAGAGAGAGAGAGAGAGAGAGAGAGAGAGAGAGAGAGAGAGAATTTATTTATTTATTTATTTATTTAAGTTCTCGGCAGACACAACATCTTTGTTGGTGTGTGGTGCTGAGGATCGAACCCGGGTCGCACACATGCCAGGCGAGTGTGCTACTGCTTGAGCCACATCCCCAGCCCCCTTTATTTAGTTTTATGTGGTGCTGAGGATGGAACCCAGTGCCTCATGCATGCTAGACAAGTGCTTTTCCTCTGGGCCACAAGCCCAGCTTTTTTAATAAGAACTTTTCAAGGTTTCTCTTTGTAACCATATACAGAACCTCATGAATTGTCATGCAAACTTCCCTGCTCTTAAGTTTCAGAAAGTCTGCTAAATAACAAGAGTAAAACAGAGTTTTGACTTATTCCTCCTATTACAAAAAAAGTTTCAAATAAACTCAGGAACTTTATCTTCAATTTTCTAAAAAGTACCCATTATAGCTGGCTTCTCCATTTTCACACCAACAGCAGGTGGCCAGCAGGGTCTTGGCTATTCTACAGCAGTATGTTTTTCAGGAACAGCCAATGAAGAGCTAAAAGTAGTACAAGGATGATGTTTATCACTCCTTCTTTCCCCTTCCTTTGTATTTAGTGTGATCTAGGAAGTTTTGGAGGAAGAACAAGTGTACTAGGCCATTCCCCAAGCAGTCATGAACAATTAATTCCCCTACTTTAAATAAACGCTAACTAAACAGGCTCTCAAAATACACTGACATATAAATTAAAGATTAAAAAAGAAATGAAAATACACTGCCACACTCCTTGGCAACTTATTCTCAAATTTTTATGCAATTATGTACAAGGAAACTGATAAATCCTTAGGATAATAGCTTAGCAACAAAAGACACTTAAGGCGAGCAACATCTGAAATGAAAGTAGCAGCAAACCACCGGAAGATTTAGTAAAAGTCTCAGCTGAAATAAACTTTGTCTTTTGCACTTTAAGTAGATAAGATTTTGCTTAAAAACTAATTACTTTGCATGATAACCATTAAAAACCAATACTAAACAGAAAGTTTAAAGGAAAATAATAAAGGGGGCTAAGTTTGTGGCTCAGTGGTAGAGTACATGCCTAGCCCATGTGAGGTACTGGATTTGATTCTCAGCACCACATAAAAACTAAATTAATAAGGGATGGGGATATAGCTCAGTTGGTAGAGTGCTTGCCTCCCATGCATAAAGCCCTGGGTTCAATCCCCAGCAATATATGTATGTATGTATGTATGTATGTATGTATGTATGTATGTATGTATTGTGTCCATCTATAATTAATAAAAATTTTTTAAGAAAATAACAAAGGGACCTATGAGACAGCTTTAAAGAAAAGACAAGTTATTTCCCTTCTTCTATCCTTCTTCTACCTACCAACAGTTTTTTCCAAAGATATCTGCAACTATGTACTAGAAGAAGGTTCTGATATTGCTATGGAGCTCGAAAAATGTCCTTAGCATCCTACTTATTTTAAAGGGCAGCCTCAGCAACTGTGAGGCGCTAAGCAACTCAGTGAGATCCTGTCTGGGGATGTGGCTCAGTTGTCGAGTGCCCCTAAATTAAATCCCTGGTACCCACCTCTCCCCAAAAAAAGGAAGTAAGTACAATCAAAAGGTATTCGGGATTGCTCAGTGGTAGAGTGCTTGCCTGACATGTCCAAAGGCCTGCCCAGGATTAGATTCCTAGCACCCCAAAATTTTAAAACAATAAATAACAAAATACAATTAGCACATACATTGTTTTTTTTTTTTTTTTTTGTGATGAGCAACAGTGAAGGCTATGATCTCAAAATATAAAACTCCATTAAGGCTAATGGATTCCTAATAGATTTGTTTTAATATGATCCTG
Organism: Ictidomys tridecemlineatus; assembly: GCF_052094955.1. Classification (NCBI taxonomy): domain Eukaryota; kingdom Metazoa; phylum Chordata; class Mammalia; order Rodentia; family Sciuridae; genus Ictidomys; species Ictidomys tridecemlineatus. The sequence continues at coordinate 4,740 of NW_027524034.1, forward strand.
CACAGCTCTCCAAAAGGAGAATGTGTTCTAATTTTGTGATGGATCTTTATAGTGCTTTGACCTCCTGTCTAAAAGACATCTAGGAAAGAATGGCAGTGAGGGAAGGATTGAAATGTGTCCTACTGGTTATTAAAATCCATCAAGTTCCTACTTCAGCTTTAAGATAACTGCAGCCAAAAACTGACTTGCAAGTAATTATTACCAATATCTGCAATAAAAGTTAATTGAAGGTAATTGAACTAATGCCCTAATCGGAGGGAGACTGCAACTGGTGAAAAGCCCATTCTTCCTGCTCCTTCCATCTGATAGTAAATGAAACTGCTAATGATAATTTGTGGATGAACAGGAAATTGCTCTCATAGTTTTCTCACTGAAATCACTCAGCAATTCCAGCTAATGCCTAGCATGTTAGCAGGAGAAAAATCATTAACCAGTACTTCCTTTGATAAAAATGAATATTGGGCCAGGGTTGTGGCTCTGTGGTAGAGTGCTTGCCTAGCACATGAGAGGCGCTGTGTTCAATCCTCCACACCACATAAAAATTAAATAAAGGTACTGTGCCCAACTACAACTAAGACAAAATATTAAAAAAAAAAAAAAGATGAGGGCTGGAGTTGTGGCTCAGTTGTAGAGCACTTGCCTAGCATGTGTGAGGCCCTGGGTTTGATTCTCTCAGCACCATATATAAATTAAATGAAAAACATAAAAGTCCATCAACATCTTAAAAAAAAAAAGATGAATTTTAAAAATAACCAAGCACATTAAGGCTGAGGGTTGTTAAGAATTGTAAATTCCCCCAGGACACCCTAAGTAAGGCACTGCAGTCTTATTCCCATGCCCTAGTACTATGTACTGTATGCACCCCTGTGCCACTACTGTGTACTATAGAAAGAAGACATATTATGCAAGAACAGACGCTACTATAATAATACATCTTCTCTTTTTTTTTTTTTTAGAGAATCCTGGATAATCTCACTGTCAGATAGGCAAGTGGCATTGTTAATCTGCTTCAACAAGAAAACTCGAAATCAATTTTGAGTGGACTTTGGATATGACAGATTCCTGCTGCCTGGCTCATCTACCTCCACTTCTACTCAAAACCATGCCCTTTCTCATGGAATTTAGTATTAGATACATTCTTTTTTCAACTGTGTCGATAGCCCTAGAGAACTAAGGGTATAGTAGGTCTCAAGCACTCTCTCCAATTTTACAGAACAGGGCAATTATGGCTTGCTTTTTTAAAAAAAAAATTTTTTGTTTTGGGAAGTTTCTTGGGTGGGTATGCTATGGACTGAACCCAGGGGCACTTAACCACTGATAATAACAAGCCCTTATTTTTTTTTAATTTTATTTATTTTATTTTTTTTTTTTTTTTGGAGACAGGGTCTCATTAACTTGCTTAGGGCTTTGCTCAGTTGCAGAGGTTGGATTTGAACTTATGATTTTCCTGCCTCAAACTCTGGAGTCACTGAGATTACAGGCATGTACCACCATGCTCAGCCAATTATGTTCTTTATTATCAACAGTTACCTGCAATATAGGCAGAAGACAGGTGCCCTACACTGAGGGGACAGAAGGTAAAACAGAAAAGCAGGTACAAAATGCTACCTCCACTTATTTTTTGTTGGGTGGTTTGAACTCTATTCTGGCACAAGATTGCCAGATATTAATACAATCAGAACTTTTCCATAGAAGCAACTAATCAGAGACCCACTTAGTACGCTTTCAGTAAGTTACTTTGGAAGGTTCAAGGTCATGTTTTCTGGTCATTAATAGAAACACACTTGTGGGCAGGAGAAATAGCTCAGTGGCAGAGTACTCTCACCTAAAACTCTGGGTTTTATTCTTAGCACCAAAGGAGGGGGGACACTCTCCATGTGAAATATGGAAAAATATAGGACTAGCTCACTTAAGATGTAAAAGATACAAAACAATTTTTATAGTCAAGGATCTAGAAACTCTAATATGGATAGAAAAGGCAAACAGTTTAGCCTGAAAAAAAAAAAAAAACTTAACTAAGGATATTATTCATTCACTCCCCAATTACCTACTATGCATTAGTACTGTGATAATACCATGTACTGGGAAAACAAATATGACAAAATCCCTAGTGAAAAGTTGTTTGAAAATCCAAAGAATGAGGGGCTGGGGCTGTAGCTCAGGGGCAGAGCCCTTGCCTAGCATGCGTGAGGCACTGGATTTGATCCTCAGCACCACATAAAAATAAACAAATGAAATAAAGGCATTCTATCCATCTACAACTACCAAAAAAAAAAAAAAAAGAAAGAAAGAAAGAAAAAAAATCCAAAGAATGAAACATACTTCAAGGGACTAGTGATTAAGAAGAGAATAACACAGGTCACTGAAAGTTCAACAGTAGCATAACACTAGAAGTACTGAAGCAAAAGCAATGACCATTCATCAAGAATGATGGAAAAGGTTTTAGTTGCCTCTAACTTTTCATCTCTTTGATACCCCTTTCCTTTTTTTTTCTTTTTTTCTTCTTCTTCTTTTTTTTTTTTTTTTGTAGTTGCAAAGGGGCAGCATGCCTTTATTTTATTTCTTTATCTTTATGTAGTGCTGAGGATCGAACCCAGTGCCTCACACATGCTAGACAAGTGCTGTGCCACTGAGCTACAGCCCCAGCCCTTAATATTTTTTTTTAGTTGTAGTTGGACATAATACCTTTATTTCACTTATTTATTTTTATGTGGTTCTGAGGATCAAACCCAGAGTCTCACACGTGAGAGGTGAGTGCTGTACCGCTGAGCCACAACCTCAGCCCACCCCTTTCCTTTTAGTGTAAATTAAGACCTATTTCTTACATAGGAAGTGTGAAGACAAAATGGCAAAGGTAAAAGGTGCTTTAACTTAAACTTGTGGAAGAATCAAAAAAAAATTTATGACTGATATGCTTCTCTGAAGCAATGCAGATGTTATCTAAATTACCTAATTTCTGCAAATGGCATCAAGTCTGATTTTAATTTAGTTTAGCAACTCATCTTCAAAAGCATTTTGCTAATGCAAAGAATTAGTGATTGGTCATCACAGAAACCTTGCCTTTTAAAATCTTTGTTATACCAGGCGTGGTGGAGCACACCTGTAATCCCAAAGACGTGGGAGGCTAAGACAGGGGGATCACAAGTTAAGGCCAACAACTTAGTGAAACCCTGTCTCAAAATTAAAAATGAAAAGGGCTGGGGATGTGGTTCAGTGGCTCAGGATTTAATCTCTGGTACCAAAAGAAAAAACATAATCCCAGTTATTCAGGATGCTGAGGCAGAATCATTAGTTTGAAAATGGCATTAACAATTTAGTGAGACATGTCTCAAAAAAAAAAAATTTAAAAAGGACATAGCTTATGATAAAGTGACTCTGGGTTCAAGCCCCAGAACCAACACCCAAAAAAAAAGCTCTTGGCTACATTACCTACTGATGAGTTGAACAACCAGAGAAAGAAAACAAATTTCTAGAGGTCAGTTTATTGAGTTAGAAAATCCCAGTTAAAAATGTTATATCTGGGGGCTGGGGATGTGGCTCAAGCGGTAGCGCGATCGCCTGGCATGTGTGTGGCCCGGGTTTGATCCTCAGCACCACATACAAACAAAGATGTTGTGTCTGCCGAAAAATATTAAAATTAAAAAAAAATGTTATATCCACTGCTTAAAAATATGGCCTTGAAGCTAGTATATACCTGAAGTCCCCCTCTACTCAGGAAGCCAACATGGAAAGACTGCTTGAGCCCAAGAGTTCAAGATCAGCCTGAGCAACACAACAAGACTCTGTTATCAAAGATAAATAAACACACACCCTTGCAAATATCTTTGGATTTTAACCTGTCTATATCTTGCCTATTTGCCCTTCTCCAAGAATAAAGATCTGACTCTACTAGTTGATCAGGAATGAACCCTTAATTCAAGTTCTTTCCATATCTTGGTAAAGATAACTCTTCCACCCTTTTCAGCTAGGTGGGAATGTTAAAATTCAGTATATGACTGAATTTGATCTATTCAGCCCCAGTGCTCTCTTCCTGATATCCATCAGCATCAAAATATAATAAAATTTCAATTTGCTCTTTCTTTTATATATCTATCTTTTATGCCCCCAATACCTCATCCTGAAGCTTTTTCACCCTTTTTTTTTGTGTGTGTGGGGGGGAGGTGGGGATGGGGTGGGGGGATTGCTAGGGATTGAACCCAGGGTCTTGTGCATGTAAAGCAAGCACTCTACCTACTCAGCTATATCCCCAGCCCTTTCATCCCCGTGTGTGTGTGTGTGTGTGTGTGTGTGTGTGTGTGTGTGTTTTGCTGGGGACTGAACCCCAAGACCTCATACATGCTAAGCAAAAAAGCTAACACCGAAGTACATAGTCAGCTCCTATTTTCTTTCTTCTCTTGTTAGGTAATAACATCCTGGATTTCCTTGACAACCAGAGAAATAAAAAAGAATCTTTCAGGGTGTAGGTAGGAACATGTTAAAAACAATTTATTTTTTGCAGTACTGGTGATCAAATCCAGGGCCTTGCACATGCTAAACATGTGCTCTACCACAGAGCTAGCTACATTCCTAGTCCGAAATAATTTTTTTTCTAATATATTTTTGGTTGTAGAAGGACACAATAACTTTATTTTATTAGTTTATTTTCATATGGTGCCAGGGATGGAACCTAATGCCTCACATATGCCAGGCAAGCTCTCTACCACTGAGCCATAACCCTGGTCCACCTGAAATCATTTTTAATAAGGATTCAGAAAGTTATTGTTGAAAATAGTTGAATACATTAGGAATTCAGAGAAGGGAAAAATTTGGAGACCATGGTTCTGGGTCTGGTATCACTACCAAATCACTAAGTTATCTGGACCCTAAGAGCATGCTTATTTAACTCAATGGATGAAAACTAATCAAGACATTAAAATTTTTATATTAATAGTAGATATGATTCTTAAGCTAAAGAAATGATCTTAACTTTTTTTTTTTAGGTAAGGGATGAGGGAAAGTTTATCACTGAGCTATATCCCCAGCACTTTCAAGGTCTCACTAAGTTGCGTAAGGCCTCTCTAAACTACTGAGCTGGACTTGAACTTATGATCCTCCTGTTATAGGCTCCCAAGTCACTGGGATTACAAGCATGGGCCATTTGCCCAGCTTGTCTTAACCTTTTGTGAGCTGTTATGTAATTATGCTCTACAATACCACATGTAATTTCAAAGTAAAATATGTACTCAAAGTTCCAAAAAATTCCTTTCGGCCGGTCCAACTTTTTCTTTTACAGATAATGAAAGTTCTGTAAAGTTCTGTTTTTTGTTTGGCCAGATATTTGATAATATCTGGCCAAACAAAAAACATTGTGCAGTGTTATAGAATGTTAAAATATAGAACAAGGGGCTGGGGTTGTAGCTCAGTGGTAGAGCACAACCAATGAACAAGTTATGTACTTGAGTTTATATTTAAAAAATTATTTTGTAGTCAGGCATGGTGATGCATACCTGTAATCACAGCAATTTGGCTGAGGCAGAAGGACCACAAGTCAAATGCCAGTCTTTGCAATTAAGTGAGATTCTGTCTTTAAAAAAAACAAAACAAAACAACCTTAGGGTTGGGGTTATGACTCAGTGGTAGAGTGTTCACCGAGCATGCATGAGGCCCTGGGTTCAATCCTCAGCACCACATAAAAATAAAATAAAGGTATTGTGTCCACCTAAAACTAAAAAATAAATAAATATTATATATATGTGAATGCGTAGGGGCATATATATACCTATAATCCCAGAGACTCAGGAAGCTGTAGCAAGAGGATCACAAATTTGAGGCCAGTGACAGCAATTTAGAGAGGCCCTAAGCAATTTCTTTTTTTTTTTTTTTTTAAGAGTGAGTGAGAGAGAGGGGGACAGAGAGAGAGAGAGAATTTTAACATTTATTTATTTTTTCTTAGTTCTCGGCGGACACAACATCTTTGTTGGTATGTGGTGCTGCTGAGGATCGAACCCGGGCCGCACGCATGCCAGGTGAGCGCGCTACCGCTTGAGCCACATCCCCAGCCCCCCTAAGCAATTTCTTAAGACCCTGTCTTAAAATAAAATTTTAAAAAAGGGCTGGGGATGTAGGTCAGTGGTAAAATGTCTCTGGGTCCAATCTCCAGTATAAAAATTAAAGTAAACCTGACATGGTGGCGCACACCTGTAATCCCAGTGGCTGGGGAGGATGAGGCAGGAGGATTAAGAGTTCAAAGCAGCATCAGCAATTTATCGAGGCACTAAGCAACTCAGTGAGATCCAGTCTCAAAACACTAAATAGGGCTGGGAATGTGACTCAGTGGTTGAGCACACCTGGGTTTAATTTCTAGCAGCAAAAAATAAAATAAAATACTAATAAAAATTTAAAAGGCTGGGAATGTAGCTCAGTGTTTATGTGTCCCTGGGTTTTATTCCCTGTGAGAAGCAGGTGGGAGGTAACTTTATTTTGAATGGCTGTAACAATCCCATAATGCAGGAAGTATCAAACACATTCTAGGTAATTAATTCAGTGATCTTTTCCCCTTTTACTGCCAGATTGAACAGCTTTGAGGATAATCTCCCTTGCTCTCCCAGAGCTCACTTGCAAGATTCATTATTTATGCCCTCATTTGTTTACTTTGTCCTATTTTTTCATATATTCAGGCTCACAGGCAGTGTTATCACTAGCCTGTTTCCAAAATGAATGTATTAGTTCATTCCTTTCTAGTTATAAAAAAAATAAGATAATGGGACACAATAGTGTCATAAAATTGGGAGAGCAATCTCACCCGCCAGTTGATCCAAAAGAGAAGTTAATGACAATGCTGGCTAATTACCAAAAGCTAAATTATTTTGGCTGAAGTGAAACCCATACATCATTATGGTCCTTTATTTTGAGCAATACATACACACAACCAACAAGGACTCTTAAAGGGCAGTGTCATTAAAAGGCAGCTCTGGCCCTCACCAAGAGTAGACTTATAAACTACGGAGGATTAAAATGATTTGAGATGCAATCTGCCTAGCAACCATTCTTTAGGAAGACATAAGTAACTCAGAAGCAATCAATGCCAGGACCTTATCTGAGTGATAAACAAATTACAGGCTATACCAAGCCTTCTGCCCTCAGAATCCAGACTCACAACAAACAACTTCCACAAAAGCCTAGGGGTGTGAGGGTTTAAAACACTTGGAATATTGTTTATAGCACCTGACTGACAAAGCTGAAAAGCTAAAAAACCACCATCAGCTACATATCCATATGAATGCATTCTTTTATCTAAATAAATTTCCCACTTTGAGAGCAGCATTACCAGGTCACTTTTTGCCTCTAATATTTTCTTACTTCAAAAAAAGCTTTTCCCAATTCCAAACCTTACAACAATCAGACTGATTATTATGAGAATTAAGCAATACCAGCAATCCAATATTTTCCTTCATCTTCTCAAGGGGATCATTTTATACTTCTGATTTGAATGGAGGATTAGGCTGAAGTCTCCCTTTACAGAGAACATAGGGCCCTGTTCCTGAAAACATTCTGTGACTCACAGAAATAAACAGGGTGGATAAAAACAGATTGCTAAAGAAAATTAAATCAGCTACTTTAACCTTAGCAGCACTATGTCCTTCAACCTAAGAAATTATAAGCCACTGCTTCAGATAATTGTTTCCTTGCAAAGGACTAAATGTGAGAGCTTCCAAGCTCCTTAAAGGATACCAGGAGATCAATGTAAATACACCTATCAATAGATATATATAGCCTTTTATCTCCTTGGTAAAATTCTTCACAGAACCTAATTACTGCACCGTGCAAAATACTGATTATACAAATCAGTCAAGAAAACAGAAAAAAGCCAGGTGTGATGGCATACACCTGTAACCCAGCAACTCCAGAGGCTGAGGCAGGAGGATCACAAGTTCAAGGCTAGCCTCAGCAATTTAGCAAGACCCTCAGCAACTTAGCAAGATCCTGTCTCAAAATAAAAAATAAAAAAAGACTGGGATATAGCTTGGTGGTTGAGCACCCCTGGGATGGATTCCCAGTATCCCCCCCCCAAAAAAAAAGATAAAAAAATACAGTGAGCAGTTTTGGCTCAACTGTAGAGCCTAGCACATTCAAGGAGGTGGATTTGATCCTCAGCACCACATAAAAAGAAATAAATAAAATAGATATTGTGTCCATCTACAAATAAAAAAATTAAAAATAATAAAATAAAGGTATTATGTCCAACTAAAAACTTTTTTAAATACAATGAGCAAAATATAATATAATTTTATAAATTAATTGCTCTATCTATGGGTTGAGGAAAAATATAAAACACATAGAATATCAAATAGGAAGGTAACTTGTTTGTTTGGTAGAAACAAGTTGAAATGCTATATAGCTTCCAAGTCCTTTTTTGGTCACTTCCCCAAGATGCTACATCTTCAACATCAAAGTGTACTTTATATACTAGCTAGTTGTCAAAGCTTAAACCAGTGATTTTTAACAGTTCCTTCTCAGTAATAAGTTAGGTAAGACAACATCTGAGAAATCTTTTCCCTCCCAATTTAAACATGATTCATGGAGCCCATTAGTATAAATGAGTAATAAATTAAAAACCCAAATGCAACGTAAGATTACTATGAATATACTTTTTTTTTTACACAATTCCATACTAAGGCTATTTGAAGTTATATTTGTGATTTTATATAAATAGATACCTATGTTTGTTTATTTCCATAACTGTTGTTTTTTGGGGGGGTTTTTTTGGCATCAGGGATTGAACCCAGGGGTGCTTAAACACTGAGCCACATTCCCAGTCCTTTTTTTTTTTTTTTAAGAGAGAGTGAGAGAGGAGAGAGAGAATTTTTTTTTAAATAATTTTTATTTTTTTTTTAAAGAGAGAGTGAGAGAGGGGGGGGAGAGAGAGAGAGAGAGAGAGAGAGAGAGAGAGAGAGAGAGAGAGAGAGAATTTTTTTTAATGTTTATTTTTTAGTTCTCGGCGGACACAACATCTTTGTTGGTATGTGGTGCTGAGGATTGAACCCGGGCCGCACGCATGACAGGCGAGCGCGCTACCGCTTGAGCCACATCCCCAGCCCGTGAGAGAGAATTTTTAATATTTATTTTTTAGTTCTCAGCGGACACAACATCTTTGTTGGTATGTGATGCTGAGGATCGAACCCGGGCCGCACGCATGCCAGGCGAGCACCTAACCGCTTGAGCCACATCCCCAGCCCTCCCAGTCCATTTTTTGTATTGTATTTAGAGATAGTCTCTGGGGCTGGAGATATGACTCAAGCGGTAACACGCTCGCCTGGCATGCATGTGGCCCAGGTTCAATCCTCAGCACCACATACAAACAAAAATGTTGTGTCCGCTGAAAACTAAAAAATAAATATTTAGAAAAAAAAAAAAAAAAAAACCTGAAGGAGACAGTCTCACGGACTTGTTTAGGGCCTAGCTAAATTGCTAAGGCTGGCTTTGAACTCTTGATCTTCCTGTCTCGGCCTCCCAAGCCGCTGGGCATGCACCAACACACCAAGCCTGAGATGGTTTTTTGGTCCCACAATCCCTATTCTTTATAAAACTTGCTTTCACCCCAAATTACTCCTGACTTAAGATCCAATAAATCAAGGCAAGAAAAAGTACTCATCTACCTAAAACTGTATAAAGTCAGTTCTAGTGCTATCAATTCTGACTTTAAACCTGGACTCCGGTTAAAAAATCTTTTGGAAACTGAACCTAGATTACAAGAATAAACTATGAATCACTTTAATTAATATTTACCAGTATTGCAAAAAGAGAGAGAGAGAGAGAGAGAGAGAGAGAGAGAGAGAGAGAAAGATTCATCCCTTCTGACATTGTAGCTCTTTGCTAATCAACATAAAAATAAACCTGCTCCAAACACCTTCAGTTGAAAATGCCCAGTTAAAACAAGGAAACACTGCCACCCAACACATGCACACTAGATGAACATCATATCCTTTGTTTCTAACATCATAAATTTTGGATATTCAACCTTCAATTGGTAACTTTCCTCTCAATTTAAAACATAATGAGGTTTTTGTTTTTGGCTGGGATGAGACACATGTCCCCCAGAAAAGATCCATAATTTACCGAAGCAAAGGAATTCAAAAGAGAGAAATATCTAAACTGTAGTGTTATAGCCATTCAATTTCTTAAAAGTTGAGGGAGAAGAACCTTTAAAAAGTATATGAATGAATTAAAATCTATTTAGATTTTTTTCCTTAGGTTTGATTTTGGTTTCAGATAAATATCCCCCTGGGAACCTATAAGAAATTTACCAGCGGAGAAACAGTTTAAGACTTTAAGTTTCAATAACAGCAAGGTAACTTTGCCAGTTCTAGCTCGGTTTCTCCTACAGAACTGACCTACTACACAAAGCCGGCAACAATGTAGTCCAGAGACGAGACCTGAGCAGAGTTAATAGCTAACAACTACCAGAGTTTCCTTTAACCACCATTTGATAGGGGATGCTCCCTTTTTCTACTAAGACCTCCTCCCCTTTCAGATTGTTGTTGCTGATTAAGGCAATCCCAAAGAGGAAAATGATGAAGACAGCCTAAACGAACACGGATGCTGCACAGTTGCAAAAACCCACTCCTAGCTTGCTTTTTGCGTTTTCCTTGCGGTTTACTGCATCAATTGACTGACCGTGTCTCTCTGTCTCTCTCTCTGTCTCTCTCTCTGTCTCTGTCTCTCTCTCTCTCTCTCTCTCACACACACACACACCAAAAAAAAAAGCTCCCCTTTATTTGTGCATTTTACTATGCGACCGATATCGACACATCAGTCAAAAGATGAGTCCTGAATTTCTTTACCCAGCTACAGGGGATGAAGGAAAGGAAACAAGAATGAAGGCTATAATTATAATTGGAAAACCAAAATATACTGATCGGATGTGGAGATGTTACTTCCCACTCCATTTACCCTTTTCTTACAAGGTTAGGTCAGCCGAACTCGGGGTCACGTTGAAAAAAAAAAAAGCGCGCGCACGCGCGTACACACATACACACACACACACACACACACACACACACGCACACGCGCGCGCACGCACACACACACCTTGCACCCAGGAAAGGAGGTGAGGTTCGTTCCACAGCACTCAGAAGGACTCCAGGTTCCGCCCGCCTGTCTGGGACAGCTCAGCCCTGCTCGCCCCTACCCAGATAAGGTGAAGGGGCTTCCAGAGGTAAGCAGGGGGAGGGGGAGACGGCTACTCCGGGTGCCAGGCTCTCAAAGAGCGCAGCACTCGGCGGTGCGCCGACACCCCCTCCCCCAGCTGGCTGCTGCTTGCTCCCCTCCGCCGCCGGAAGCCAACCCCGCCCCCTCAACTCCATTCCAGCTCTCAGCGAGCCCCCTCCAGTCCCATAGCCAATGGTGAGCCAGGGAACCAACAGAGCGACTTGCCGTGCAGCCAACTGGGGAGGCCCACTGGGAGGTCAGTCGCCCGGGATAGGCCAGCTACCCGCGGCCCGGGTACCTGCTCAGCTCCTCTTTGTTAGCGCTGCCCCTCTCTCTAGTCGCCCCCACCCCAAAGCTGGGAGCCAAGCATTTCACAGCTGGGCCAGGTGATGTCTTTCCCTTCTGCTCCCCCACGCACTGCTAGCCAAAGTACTAGGAGTGATCCCCCACCATTACCGAGGCACTCACTCCTAAGAGTGCCTCAGACTTCCAAGCAATTGCCATCAAGAAACATCCATAGTAAAAATAGCGTCCTCCAGGCCTCTCTTACTGCCCTCCAGGTTCATCAACTGCTAGTCCTCAAAACAGCAGACAGATTTAGGTTTACATATTAAAACGCACGCCTATAATCCCAGCAGCTCGGGAGGCTGAGGCCGGAAGATCACAAGTTCAAAGCCAGCCTCAGCAACCGCGAGGTGCCAAGCAATTCAGTGATCCAATACACCCCCCCACACCAAAAAAAAAAAAACTCACATCAGTCCTCCCTGTCAGAAAGTCCTGCTTCCCAAGAGCAGAAATGAAGGAATAAAGAGCGCAACTGAGAAAGTCTGTAACTGCAAGTTGGAGAGGAACACATCAAATAATCTGTTAAAAACAAAAATGCAAAAATGCAAATATATCAAAACATACACAAAACTGGCTCCAAACCGTGTCACATACAAGACGTCTACCTTCAATTAAACCAAAGATAACCACTCCCTGAGCAGGTTTCATACAATCAGAACCATAACCATATTCCATCCTAGAATTAGTAAAAACTCACAGCAACAACTGCCAGGCCACCACATAAATGAATTTGCAACAAAATGTTTATTACTAATGCCAGGCTTATGGGCATAACACTGCTGAGATGGAATGTATAAAGACTGTAGAAGATTTTCTTAGATGCAGTAGTGGAGTACATAGGACTCATTTAAAAAAAAAAAAAGGAGGCTATGACAGAGGATCACAAGTTGCAGGCCAGCCTGGACAACTTAGAGACCCTGTGTCAAATTTTTAAAACTATCCTCAAACAAGAACAAAACCATTTTCCCAAATCTAGGGAAACATCTTATTTCAATTATTTTTCCAGACCCATATCTCCACAGAATGAGAAAGTGTTTTTCACAAGTGAACAGAAAGCAGATCCCTGATTGTCTAGAGTTGGGGATGTGGAGGGTACTTTCTGGGGTGGTAGGACTATTTTGCACCATTATATGACCCTAAAGTTATCAAAATTAAACAAATATACACTTAAAGTGGATGAATATTAATCTACATAAATCATACCTTAATAAAACAATTTGGGGGAGGGGTGTACCTCCCCCAAATTGTTTTATTGAATTCAGGGGCACTCAACCACTGAGCCACATTCCCAGCCCTATTTTATATCTCATTTAGAGACAGGGTCTCACTGAGTTGCTTGGCGCCTTACTTTTGCTAAGTCTGGCTTTGAATTTACAAAGCTCCTGTCTCAGCCTTTAGAGCTGCTGGGATTAAAGGCTTGTACAACCGCACTTGGCTACTTTGTCATTTTTGCCCAGTCTTCTTGCAGTTGTAAGGTGTTAAATACCTATATACACTTCACATGCCCTCCTCAAGTTCTTCAATAATTTAAACAAATCAAGGATTTTTAAGTATGTGGTTCTGTGGTAAAGCTTAGCAGGTGCACATAAAAATAATAAAAATAGAACTTTAAATTTTAGTAGCCACTTCTTATGTGGAAGGGGCTTGGGTGTTGTTACATATTTCATACACAATAACCTCAGTCTTCTTGGAAGACAGAAAAGGAGTGAATGGTAGCCCAGTTTTAAAGCCAGCTCTAATTTTTCTAACCTAAGTTAAAAGATTCTGGCAAAACAGAGTATAAAGGGGGGGCTGGGGTTGTGGCTCAGTGGTAGTGTGCTTGGCTAGCATGTGTGAGGCACTGGTTTCGATTCTCAACACCACATACAAATAAATAAAATAGGGCTGGGGATGTGTCTCAAGCGGTAGCGCGCTTGCCTGGCATGCGCGGGACGCTGGATTTGATCCTCAGCACCACAAAAAAATAAATAAATATAGATGTTGTGCCCACCGAAAACTAAAAAAAAAAAAAAATATTTAAAAATTCTCTCTCTCTCTCTGAATAAATAAATAAATAAATAAAATAAAGGTCCATCAACAACTAAAAGATATTTTTTAAAAAATAGATGTATTGGGGCTGGGGATGTGGCTCAAGCGGTAGCATGCTAGCCTGGCATGCGTGCGGCGTGGGTTCGATCCTCAGCACCACATACAAACAAAGACGTTGTGTCTGCCGAGAACTAAAAAATAAATATTAAAAAATTCTCTCTCTCTCTCTCTCTCTCTCTCTCTCTTTTGAGACAGGGTCTCACTAAGCTAATTAGGGCCTCGATAAATTGCTGGGGCTGGCTTTAAACTTTTAATCCTCCTGCCTCAGACTCCCAAAACACTGGGATTACAGGCTAGTGCCACCTGGCCTGGCTAATTATTCTTAAACTATATTGAACCTCATTTTTCATAATCAATAAATGATATTAAAATATAAAAATCTCTCAAAGATAGAAAAATCAAGAGTTTAGACTGAAAGCTAGTTTAGATAACATTGATCTAAACTGATCATTTTGAAACCTGTTATTTCTTGAGCACTTAATTTCGAAAATTTCCCAAATGGCACTTATTATAAGGCAAAAAACAAAAACCAAAAAAATCTACTTTGACACTTAAGTTCATTCTAATCAAAATATATATACAGTGTTCAAATAACTGAATAACAAACAAAAAATTAAAATGATCTAACCTGAACAAGAAGCTGAACACTTTTTTCTTTTTCTTTTTCTTTTTTTGTGTAGTGCTAGGAAATTGAACCCAGGCCGCATGTATGCTTGGCAAGTTCTCTGCCCCTGAGGTGTACCCCCAGTCCTTTATTAAATTTATTTTGAGACAGGATCTCACTAATTTGCCCAAGCTGGCCTAGAACTTTCAATTCTCCTGCCTCGGTCTCCTAATCACTAGGATTACAGGCATGTGCCACTGTGCCCAACTGCTGAGAAAACTTAAAATGGCATTTAGTCAGGTGTGCTAGCACATGCTAATCTCATTAACTCGGGATGCTGACGAAGAAGAATTAAAAGTTCTAGGCCAGGGGCTGGGATTGGAGCCCCATGGCAGATCACTTGCCTAGCATGTATAAGGCACTGGGTTCAATCCTCAGCACTACATTAAAATGAATAAATAAATAATGGGTCTGTAGCTGTAGCTCAGTGGTAGAGCATTTGCCTAGCATGTGTGAGGCACTGGGATCGAACCACAGCACCACATAAAATAAACAGATAGATAGACTTATTTTTGTCTATCTGCAATTAAAAATATTTATAAATAAATAAACAGATAAGGTAGATAGATAAAGGTGTTGTGGCTGTCTACAACTTTAAAAAAAAAATAGTTATAGGCCAGCCTAGACAATTTTAGTGAGACTTTGTCTTAGAAACTAAAAAGAGGATATGGCTCAGTGGTGATGTCCCTGTGTTCGATTTCTAGTACCACCAAAAAAAAAAAAAAAAAGCAGTTTTCCCCTAAAGACTTGCTATATGACATGGATTTCAAACACTCATGACACAAAACAAAGAAACTGATGATTAAAAAAAAAAAAATTCACTTAGAGAGAGTTAGCCAGTCTTGGTGGCACACACTATAATCCAGCAATTTGAGAGACAGAGGCAAGAGAATTATAAATTTGAGGCCAACCTGGGTAAGACCCTGTCTCAAGAAATTTTAAAAGGGACTGTGTATGTATTTTGGTGTTAAAGCACCCCTGGGTTCAATCCCCAATACCATCAAAAATAAGAGAGCAAACAGCAGATCTGATCAATGCCTCAAACTATTCTGTATAGCAAAGTATTCTTTCATAGTTTTTTGCTGGGTGTTTTTTAACTGGCTGCACTTTCTTTTTCAGGCACTAGAGGGAAATGTAAAGCCAAATCACTGTATCTTAAGAATTTTCACTTAGGGGCTGGGGTTGTAGCTCAGTGGTAGAGTGCTTGCCTAGCACCTGTGTAAGGCACTGGGTTCAATCCTCAGCAATGCACAAAAATAAATAAATTAAATAAAGATATTTTTTAAAAAGAATTCATTTTGGGGCTGGGGTTGTGGCTCAGTGGTAGAGCGCTTGCCTAGCATGCATGAGGCACTAGGTTCGATCCTCAGAACCACATAAAAATAAACAAATAAAATAAAGGCATTCTGCCCATACATAACTTCAAAAACATTTTTTTTTAATGATATGGGGGCTGGGACTGTGGCTCAGCGGTAGTGCACTTGCCTGGCATGTGTGAGGCACTGGGTTCTATTCTCAGGACCATGTATAAGTAAATAAAATAAAGATCAACAACTAAAAAAATATATATTTTTTAATGATACAGGGGGCTGGGGCCATAGCTCAGCTGATAGAGTGCTTGCTTTACATGCACAAAACCCTGGGTTCAATCCCCAGCACTTACAAAAAAAATTTAATATTAAGGTAGAGTGATAGTGCTTGTGATCCTTGCTACCCAGAACAGGGGATCACAAGATCAAGGTTAGCCTGGGCAACTTAGCAAAACCCTATCTAAAAAATAACAAATAAAAAGGGTTTGGGTTGTAGCACATGTGAGGCACTGGGATTGATCCTCAGCACCACATAAAAATAAAGGTATGTGTCTGTCTACAACTGAAAAAAAAAAAAAAAAGGACAAGAAGATGTAGCTCAGTGGTAGTACTTGCCTCTATGATAAAAAAGAACAGGATAAATTGAGTCTTTGGGTTCAATCCCTGTATTATAAATAATAATAACAGCAGCAAGGTACAGCCTATAGTCTTAACAACTTGAGAAGCTGAAGTAATAGAATCACTTGGGCCCAAGAGTTCAAGACAAGCCCAAGCAACATAGAAATTCCCATCTAAAAACTTTAAAATAAAATAATAATAAAGGCAAACTATAACAGAAAATGCACAAAAAGAGAGCCAAACTCTAGCCTTTGGGAGAATACGGCTTTGAAGCAGGATGGAAGAAGAAATATTTCTAGCAGAGGGGGGAAAATATGTGTCCATATAATAACTCAAATTAAATAAGCCTATCAAACTGGCTTATTCTACTAAAAATCTTCCTCATTTTTGGTTGTTGTAGATGGACACAATACCTTTATTTTATTTATTTTTAATGTGGTACTGAGAATCAAACCTAGTACCTCACGCATTCCTCATCTTACTCTAAAAGGAAATAACGTATACCTAGGTGGTGACTTCCAAGTGTAAAATATAGAGGCAATAGCTAGCAAGGATGATATGCTATAATAACCAGCTGGCTAGGTTTCAAAATCAATTATATATTTGGATTCTGTTTGTTGGGGGGGGTGTACACTGAGGATTGAACCCAAGCAGGCTCTACCACTAACCTAGGTCCCCATCCCTTTTTATTGTTATTTGGAGACAGTGTCTTGCTAAATTGCCAAGTCTGTCCTCAAACTTTCAATCCAACTGCCTCAGTCTCCTGAGTTACCTAGAATTATAGGCATGTGCCCCATGCCCAATTATACACATTTTAAAAGGTATGCAGCAGATACAACTGAAGTTAAGACTATTATGTGACAATTTAAAACTCTCATTTGAAATCAGGATAAATTACTCTATACCCTACTAAAAAGTGTGTTAAGGATAAATGAGTAAGTATAAGTTTCCTAGGGCTGGGGATGTGGCTCAAGCGGTAGCGCGCTCGCCTGGTATGCGTGCGACCCGGGTTCTATCCTCAGCACCACATACCAACAAAAGATGTTGTGTCCGCCGAGAACTAAAAAATAAATATTAAAAATTCTCTTTAAAAAAAAAAAAGTTTCCTAAATGTGCTATCTTAAGACAAACTGCTTCCTGGGTTAGAAAACAGAGTATTCTGACAATCAGCTTTCAATGATACCTTTGAAAAATCTCTGTGAAAAGACATGTTGATTAGCAAATCATTTCTACACCTAAATAATTCAAGACTCCATAAGAAAGACTTTCACAGACAAACCAGAATTAAAGCTCAAAGTCACACTAAGGACACTAAAGGGAATGCATGTGTGGTGAATTTTTTCCTCATCCTCAAAATGAGTACTTCATCTTTTGATATGGTTTAAGGATGTTTAGGTTGTGTGTTGGTATGGGGAGTTGAAGAGAAGGGAAAATAGTTAATTTATCATATTGATGGGGTAGCACATTGTAGAAAAAGCAAAAAAACAACACCCTGAAAAAGTTTCACACACACGGAGAAAATGAGACAGCAAACTTGTGAGTCAAGCATGATTTGGCATCTTTAAATGCAGAGCCATTTTTCTTCTAGTGCCAAAGCCAATGGCTTCTCCTGTAGATAAAATGGCACAGTTCCTGAAAAAGCCCTGGACGCTGTTTCCCCACAATCCTATAATCTGTCAGAAGACAGAAAACAAAAAGAAGGCTATGCCAGCCAGAAAAATCAAATTATAGCCAACAGAGAGTCAACACTTTACTTCAAACAGAAGGAGCCTTTTCTATATATCTCTGAAAGGAAAGAGACAAAAGAAGCTTACCACTGTTTAAATAACCAAAGCAAGCAATTAATTTAACCAAACAACATCTTGGCTTATCATCTGATTCAACAGCCTGTCTTTTCACTTCTTATTCATAGCTTTGAAGAGTACGTGCAATGCTTATTAAAAACAGTTGATTCCAGCACTGTGGCACACAAACACCTGTAATCCCAGCGGCTGGGGAGGCTGAGGCAGGAGGATGTCGAGTTCAAAGCCGTCTCAGCAAAAGTGAGGCACTAAGCAAAGCAACTCAGTGAGACCCTGCCTCTAAATAAAATACAAAATAGGGCCCAGGATGTGGCTCAGTGGTCGAGTGCCCCTGAGTTTAATCCCCAGCACCAAAACAAACAAACAAAAACAGTTGATGACTACAATATACAAAGAACTTTTATAAGTTAGTAAAATAAACAAAAAGCCAAAGGTGAAAATATTCAAACATCATGAACAAATAAGTCACATAAGAAACACGCAGTCTAAATACATATACTATATTCTGCATTGTTAAGATAGTGGTGGAAACTTACTTTATCCATATTCAGGAGGTTGAGCAACAAGGATCACAAATTTGAGGACAACCTGGGTAATTTAGCAAGAGTCCCCGTGAAGGGAAAGTGAGGAATGAGAGGTAAAAAAGAAATAAAAGACAGAGACCAGGCAGAAATGCACAGAAGAGTTTGTTTGTCAGAGCTGACAAATAAAGGCCATCTCTCTATAGGAGAAAGGGGCAAAACACTCTTGAATTCTGGGACTTTTATGGGGGACACTCAGAAATCAGATCGAGGCGGGTCCTAATGTTGTGTTGGTATGAGGGAGTGGTGAGCCTTTCTCAGAAAGGCCCTTGGGTGGGAAATCGAAATTTTTTTCCTTAAAATGACATGGATACATGATATTTTTGTGCATTGT
The DNA here is from genome assembly GCF_052094955.1 of Ictidomys tridecemlineatus. NCBI lineage: Eukaryota > Metazoa > Chordata > Mammalia > Rodentia > Sciuridae > Ictidomys > Ictidomys tridecemlineatus. Next base: position 23,669 of record NW_027524034.1, read on the forward strand.
ATTATACATAATAAATGGCATCTGTCACTGAAGATGGTCATCCAAATGCTAAGGACCTTATACCCTGTCTCCCTAAAAATAAAAAAGGGCTGGAGATAAAGCTCAAGAGTAGAGCACTTGCCAGGCATGCTGGAACATGCCCTCATCTCAGTAACTCATGAGGCTCAGGCAGGAGGATCACAAATTCAAGGCCAACCTCAGCAACTTGGTAAGACTCTTGGCAACTTAGCAAGGCACTGTATCAAAGTAAACAAAAGTACTGGGGATGAGCCAAGAGGGGTGGCACACCCTTGTAATCCCCATAACTGGGGAGGCAGAGGCAGGAGGATTGCAAATTCAAAGCCAGCCTCAGCAACTTAACAAGGCCCTAAGCAACTTAGTGAGACTATGTCTCAAAATAAAATAAAAAAGGTCTGTGAATGTGAGTCAGTGATTAAATGCCCCTGGGTTGAATCCCCAGTAACAAAAATAGTAGAGCACTTGCCTAGCACATTTTAGGCCCTGGGCTTCAATCCCTAGAACTGCAGCAGCCCCAACCCTCAGAAAAATAGTTCTTTCTTCAAATAATCCTAAAGACATTTTGGCTTAGTGGTATTACCATAAACTTGGAGAGGAAACTCTGACTAATCTAAATGAAAAAAAAATTTTAAAAAAAGGATATCTCGTGTAAATAATACAATCCTAAAAATATTTAGCATATCAAGCGCAGTAGCACACACCCATAGTCCCAGATACTCAAGAGGTTGAGTCAGAAGGACTGTGTGAGCTCAGGGTTCAAATACAACTTAGACAACACAGAAAAACACCATCTAAAAATATAAAAAATCTTAGTCGGAATAGGGATGAAGTTCAGTGGCAGAGCTCTATCCTACTGTGTATGAGGCCCTTGGTTTAATCCCTAGCACTGCAAAAAAAAAAAAAGGCAGTTTTGTGAAATGCCTAATCTGAGAAGGAAGCTATTAAAATATGGATACAGATAAACAGCAAATCCAGTCCAAAGGAACTAAAATAAAGCCAGGCAGGGTGAGGCAAATCTGTAATCCCAGTAACACAGGAGTCAGAGACAGGACGATCACAAGTTGAAGCCCAGCCTGGGCAATTTAGCAGGATCCTATCTCAAAGAATTTTTAAAAAGGGTTGGGGATGTAGCACAGTGGTAAAGTGTCCCAGGTTCAATCCACTCCCCTCAAAAAAGGAACTAAAATAAGAACATAAAATAAACCTTTACCTATGAACATAGTGTATTGAAGACAATCCCCAGTCTACAATGAACAAAGCAAATGATGAAAACAAATAAAAAAAAAGTCTTAATACTGGGCTTGGGTTGCGGCTCAGCAGTAGAGCGCTAGCCTAGCACTTGCGAGGCCCTGGGTTCAATCCTCAGCCCTCACAAAAATAAATAAAATCAAGGTATTGTGTCCAACTACAACTAAAAAGTAAATATTTTTTTTAATTCTTAATACAATCATAAAAATAAAATGTATCCAAGAAAATAAGCTTACTCAACTGCCTTTTCTGTGCAAGCAGGCCATTCAAGGATCTCTTTTCTAAAAGTCACCAAATGTGAAATAAAAGCAAATAATGCTTGGTACAAAAGAATGCACGGTCTTCCCATTAAAGAGGCAAAAAAAAACCCCAACCTTTTACTTGTCCTAGATACAAAGATGTAATAGATTATAGGAGAACTTAAATTCCAGAAAGATTTAATTCCAACCTATTATAAACTAGTATCTTCATATCACTTTGTTCTAAAATTAGCAATACATAGGTCCCTATACCAAACGGGATACCCAAGATACCAAATGAGCTGTCAACAGGATAAAGTTCTAAGCATTCTATTGCTTAACCATTTCAGTTTTCCCTTACCAGTTTTAAGCAATATCCTTATTTTTTCCTCTGCTGTTTTTGGTTTGTTTTGGTACCAGGGATTGAACCTAGGGATGCTTTACCACTGAGCCATATCCCCAGCCATTTTTTTTTAATTTATTTCTATGTTTTGTTTTTTAAGAGAGAGAGAGGAAGAGAGAATTTTAATATTTATTTCTTCGTTTTCGTCGGACACAACATCTTTATTTGTATGTGGTGCTGAAGATCGAACCCAGGCTGCATGCATGCCATGTGAGCGCTCTACCGCTTGAGCCACATCCCCAGCCCATATCCCCAGCCATTTTTATTTTTTATTTTGTGACAGGGCTTTACTAAATAACTGAGGCTGGCCTCCAATTTGCGATCTCAGCCTCCCTAGTTTTGGGGATTACAGGAGTGTGCCACCACACCAAGCTTATCTATTGTTAATACCACTTTAGAGGCTGAGAAAAATTTAGTTCAACAGATTCAAATTTCAAGCATTTTCCAAATACATTACAGGTAATGATGCCACTGATTCTATATTTAGACTCAGGAATGGAACAAAGAGTGCTAGTTTTACCTGAAATGGCACCTTGTCATTCTTCAAGTTCTAATTGAAACCACCATCTATCCCTACATAAAAATGTCTGTATGGGGGGACTGGGATTGTGGCTCAGCAGTAGAGCGCTCGCCTAGCACATGTGAGGCCCTGGGTTCAATCCTCAGCACCACATAAAAATAAAGATACTGTGTCCAATTATAACTAAAAAATAATAAATATTTTTTTAAATGTCTGCATGGCATCACCTACAATATATTGAAATGCTTTCTCAATACTTTCTTGTGAGTGGTCCTATTGATTGACTATAATGATTTACATTATAGACAAAAAAATCACCCCACCAGTACTTTAAATGTTCAGCATTTTAACTACCATAGGGTGGCAATCAAACCCCCCCAAACCCTGATAGCACCAAATAGCCAAGATAATTAAGTTTGTTTTGTTTTGGTTTTTGTTGGTACCGGGGATTGAACCCAGGAGCGTTTAACTACTGAGCCACATCCCCAGTCCTTTTTATTTTTATATTTTGAGACAAGATCTTGCTGAGGTGCATATGGCCTCATTGCAAAGACTGATTTTGAACTTGATTTTGAACTTGCAATCCTCCTTGCCTCAATCTCCCTGGCTGCTGGGATTACAGGCATGTGCCACCATGCCCAGCATAAAATTCTTATATTAGGAACCCTTTAAAGTGGTATTACAATAAATCTTTAGGGAAATTTTTTTGGGGGGGAGGGACCTGGGGATTTGAGCCTAGGCACTTAACCACTGAGCTACATTACCCTTTCACTTTTTATTTTGAGACATGGTCTCACTAAATTGCTTGGGGCCTTGCTAAACTAAGGCTAGCCTTGGGGCTGGGGTTATGGCTCAGTGGTAGAGTGCTCATCTAGCACATGCAAGGCACTGGGTTCAATCCTCAGCACCACATAAAAATGAATAAAATAAAGGCATTGTGTACAACTACAACTATTAAAAAAAAAAAAAAACTAAGGCTAGCCTTGAACTCGGCGATCTTCTTGCCTGGGTCTCCCAAGTAGGTGGAATTACAGGTGTGCACCACTGCACTGAGAAATATCTTTAATAAAAAGTTGAGAAATATCTTTAATAAGAAGTTGTTTCATAATTGTTACATTTCAAAAATTAGGGAAGCAACATCTTCTCCCTAAATCTGAGCTATTTTTTTCCTCAAATAGTATTTATAAAAATGTATCACCTTTCTCAAAAGGAACTTAAGGCCTCTAACAGACATCACATTGCTAATTTTCACAACATCCCAATAAAGAACTATTATTTAACGTTTCTATCACACTTTAACTTGCAAAAGTGCTTTACAATTATTTTCATTAGTAGTCATGCCTCACAACCACCCACCTGAGCTAAACTGGTCCTGTTAGCCTCATTTGACAGATGGGAAAACTAATGCATACTAAGGCCAAGGTCAAGCCAATAGGCTTTTCCAAGATCAAGGACCGATCCCTTGAAAACAGTCTCATTCACTCACCAGTTATCTATATTGCTTATAACAACACTAAACAGTGTTTTTGAAGAGCAGAAATCCCCCTAAAATAATGTCACAAAAATATTAAGAGATTAACACAATTCAAAGTTAGCCAAATTATATTGTTAAATTATGCGCACAGAAAATATTGTAACAGGGTGCTTTCTCATGCTTGTAATACCAACCACTATGGAGGCTGAGGAAGGAGGTTGACAAGTTCAAAGCCAGCCTTGGCAAAAGTGAGGCACTAAGCAACTCAGTAAGACTCTATCTCTAAATAAAATACAAAATAGGGTTGGAGATGTGGCTGAGTGGTGGAGTGCCCCTGAGTTCAAGCCCCAGTACCAAATAAAAAAGAATATGTAGCAACAAAGCCCACCATTATGTACAATTTACTATAATGCACCAATAAAAATGTGGAAAGAGAAATAAAAATCAAAAGATTATAATAACTCAACAAAGCATCATATACAATTAGAATACCAATAAGTAAAGATTTAGTAACAACTGAAATTTTTCAAAGAAATTGCCTTCCAGCTGAGCCAGGCAGAGTGGCACACCCTTTGTAATCCTACCTGTTGGAGAGGTTAAGGCAAGAGAATCACTTTAACCCAGGAGTTCCAAGCCCACCTGGACAACATACAGACCTTGTCTCAAAAAAAAAAGGGGGGGGGGGGGGGGCTGGGTGAGGATACAGCTCAGGGATAGAGTATTTACCTAGCACATGCTAGGCCCTGAGTTTGATCCCCAGCATCCCTCAAAAAAAAAAAAGAAACTGGCTTACAAAATCTCGTTGTCATCCAACAAAAATTTTAAAATGATTAAATTCTTCTTCATCTAAATCAACTAAATACAGACATCACCATTAATCTGTAGGTTGGCAATCTCCTATGTGTACTTTTCTATTCTTACCTGACCTCTCAACAGTTGACCACTCCTTCCTAAAACACTTCTTTACTAAGTTTGTATAACAACACTTTCCTAATTTTCCACTTACCTCACTGGCTGCTCCTTTCTCATTGAAATCTCTATGCTATATGTACAAACAATACCCAGGTTACCTCCAGAATGAATTCCAAGATTCAAATTTCATCTCCATGTTAATGACTTCCAAGTATATAATTCCAGCCCAGAATCTCCTAGGAAATACCAGGCTTTTCTATCCAACTGTCTATTTTATATCTCTATTTCAAACATCCTTGGCATGACTAAAACAGAACTCTTGACACACATGTTTTGCAATAGTCTTATCTCAATAAAGAACAAGTTCATTTACTTACCTATTTGCTTCAGCCAATAATTTAGATGTTATCCATGATTTCTCTTTGCCTTATCCCCCCAGGTATGAAAATCCCAGAGTAAGCCCTATAAACTTCATTTCCAAAAGACAACTCTCCTTATCATCCCTGTCCAAGTTACCATTAAATCAATGCTCATCTGAATTAGTCCAAGAGTCTTCTAACTGGTTTCCTTGCCTCTAGTCTTGATACCCCTCTGTAATTCATATCCATGCAGCAATGATATTCTTTATAATCATAAATCAGTTCACATCATTCCTCTTCCCCAGGGGACTTCAAATGTTATTTTCAATTGTTCTCTGCCTTATTCACCTTGCATTCTCCCTCTTACCTACCACAATCAAACCACAATGATCACAAGCTAGGGATGGTGGTTCATGCCCATAATCCAAGTGACCCAGGAGGCCAAGGTAGGAGGATGGCAAGTTCAAAGGTTCACCATTCCCTCATACCAACACAACCCTTAACCACCTGCATTAGGACCCGCCTGGCTCTGATTTCTGAGACTCCCCCATAAAAGTTCCAGGACTCAAGCCTGTTTTTCCTCTCTCTCCTATAGAAAGATGGCCTTTATTTGTCATCTGACAAACTCTCCAGTGTATCTCTGCCTAGTCTCCTTCTTTCATTTCTCACTTACCCGTCTCTTATTCCCCGCTTTCCCTTCAATAATAACTTCTGAGAATAAATAGAGTGTATCCATTTTGCCTGTGGAATGGATTTTGGAGGAAAAGATGCAATCTAAATACAGAGAAATGAAGGGATTATATGTATGGAATTGAAGAAGTGATTGGAGTTATATAGCTCAGTGGTAGACTGCTTGCCTATCACTCATGAGACACTGACAGGAGGAGGAGGAACAGGAGGAAAGGACTAAAACCATAATCACTGGGAACAGCAACATTTAGGGAGTTGGTAGGAAAAAAGGAGACTAATAAGTAATAGGAAGTAAGGGAGGTGGGGGAGAAATGAACATTATCACAGTTCAGTGAGACCCTGTCTCTAAATAGATACAAAATAGGGCTGGAGATGTGGCTCAGTGGTCAAGTGCCCCTGAGTTCAATCCCGGGTACCTTCCCTGCCAAAAAAAAAGAAAAAGCTGGAGATGTAGCTCAGAAGTAGAGTGCTCACCTAGCATTCAAAAGACCCTGAGTACTATCCCCAGTATCACAAAAATCAATCAATAAATAAATAAATAGAAAAAGTAAAATAAAGAAGCAGAGGGCTGGGGTTCTAGCTCAGTGGTAGAGCACTTACTTGCCTAACATGTATAAGGCACTGGTTCAATTCTTAGCACCACATATAAATAAATTTTAAAAAGGTTCATTGACAACTAAAAAATATTTTAAAAAATTAAAAAAGCAGAGAGTTAAATTAAGGACTGAAAGTGTTATCTGGTTTAACAATTAGGTCACTGTGCAAAGCAATTTCAGTGGAGCGATGCAGACAAAACAAAATTACAAGAATTAAGAAAAAATAGACTGTGATGAAGTGAAGAAAGAAGGGGAAAACTACCTTTATGAACTGAAGGTGAGAAACTCAGCATTAACTGGAGGAACAGTGAGGACAAAGAGGTGTGAAAAAGAGATAGTAGAGCTGGATATCTACCTTGGTGATAGAGCCTAGCACTCATGAGGCCCTGGGTTCAATCCCCAAAACCAAAAAAAGAGCAGAGACAGAAAGATGAAGATTGAGAAAAAAAGGCAACAGTGATATAAGGTCAAAAGAGAGATTCACAAACTGGACCACATCATCAGCCCATTTTTATTTTTTATTTGGGCGTGGTGGTGCACAACTGTAATCCCAGCTGCCTGAGAGGCTGAAGCAGGAGGATCGCGGGTTCAAAGCCAGCCTCAGCAAAAGCCAAGCACTAAGCAACTCAGTGAGACTCTGTCTCTAAATAAAATACAAAATAGTGGAAGTGAGCTTGCCTTGCATGTGTGAGGCACTGGGTTTGATTCTCAGCACCACATAAAAATAAAGGTCCATCAATAACTAAAAAAAGTATAGTAAAAAAAAAAAAAACAAAGGCTGGAATTATGTTCTACAGTAGCATACTTGCCTGGCATGTGTGAGGCACTGGGTTAGATTCTCAGCACCACATGTAAAGAAATAAAATAAAGGTATATCAACAAATAAAAAAAAAATCTTTAAAAAAAAAACAGGGGGCTGGGGATGTGGCTCAAGCGGTAGCGCGCTCGCCTAGCATGCGTGCGGCCCGGGTTCGATCCTCAGCAGCACCACATACCAACAAAGATGTTGTGTCCGCCGAGAACTAACAAAAAAAATAAATAAATGTTAAAATTCTCTCTCTCTCTGTGTGCCCCCCTCTCTCTCACTCTAAAAAAAAAAAAAAAAAAAAAAAAAAACAGGGCTGGGGAGGTGGTTCAGCAGTCAAGTGACCCTGAGTTCAATCCCTGGTTCCCCCTCCCAAAAAAAGGGAGTGAGGATTAACAGCATAAAAACAAAGGCAACATAAATACATGTCAACTCTGTAAACTCATTCAGTAATTCAGAGTACTTCATTCAGGTAGGTAAAAAATAAGTAAAGATAATTTCCACTATATAGTCTTTTGAGATAAAGGTTAAGGAAGATTAATATTATAGGATTAGAGATGTACTAAATTAACAATTTATTAGGAGCAAGCAAATATTTAGGTGAGACATAGGATCTTTTTTTTTTTTTTTTTTTTGCACTGGGTATTGAACCCAAGGGAGCTTAGTCACTGAAACATATCATCAGCCCATTTTTATTTTTAATTTTGAGACAGGGTCTTGGTAAATTACCTAAGGGCCTTACTAAATTTCTGAGGCTGACTTTGAATTTTCCTTTTTTTTTTTTTTTTAAAGAGAGAGAGACAGAGAATTTTTTAATATTTATTTTTTTAGTTTTTCGGCGGACACAACATCTTTGTTTGTGTGTGGTGCTGAGGATCAAACCCAGGCTGCACGCATGACAGGCAAGTGCGCTACCGCTTGAGCCACATCCCCAGCCCCTGACTTTGAATTTTGGATATTACTGCCTCAGCCTCGAATATTGACCAGATTACAGGCATGTAGCCCTTACTAGCTAATTGTGGTGGTAAACCCTTCTAATCCCAGCTACTCAGGAGGCTGAGACAGGAGGACCATAAATTCAAGGCCAGTCTGGGCAACTCAGCAAGACCCTGTCTCAAAGTAAAACTTTTTTAAAAAGCTAGGGATGTAGCTCAGTGGTACAGCACTTGCCTAGCACGCTCAAAGGCCTGGGTTCAATATCAAAAAAAAAAAAAAGAAGTCTAAAAACAGACTGGAGACTGGAGATGTAGCTCAGTGGTAGAGCACTTGCTTAACCCCCTAAGTTTGATCCCCAGAACCACAACCACAAAAAAAAAAAAAAGACAGAAATTTGAGATTATATGCAAAAGCAGAGCAGACACAAGATACAGAAACATTGGCAAACCATTCAAACTGCCTCTCAGAAGAAAGCAACAGCAGCAATAAGAGGGTGGGTGCCAAATGAGGAGGGAAATGTTGTTAATCAGTGCTGGACCTAGTCCACCTACCCAAAAAAATCACAGCCAATTTTCTCAATGTTTTCCCAAATCTGAAAATCAACACTCACCTGGAAGCCAAAATACACATAT
>NW_027524035.1:0-37285 GCF_052094955.1 Ictidomys tridecemlineatus
CAATCTTGATGATACTTTCAGGTAATGATCAGTACACCAATCCCACTTGGCTCGCCAAATTTCGTTCTTCTAGGTTAAACCGTTCGTTGGCAGTAACCGGTTTCATTTTGAGGTTTCACTCTGTTTTCTCCTATAGGGATACATGTATTTGGAAATCTAAATCAAACACGGTTTGTGCTAGCTCTTTGAAACTTGACACAATAAAGCAGTTTCAAGTTCTATCTCTATGGTTTGTTTGCTGTTGATGTAGCCCTAAGCAGAGACTGGCGAGAATCACTTTCATGGAAAGGGCCTGCCAAGCTTCCAAAAAACTTCGAGTTGCCTGAAACCTCAGCAAACACTTTTTCACCCAATCTTGATGAAACTTTCAGGTAATGATCAGTACACCAATCCCACTTGGCTCGCCAAATTTCTTTCTTCTAGGTTAAACCGTTCGTTGGCAGTAACCGGTTTCATTTTGAGGTTTCACTCTGTTTTCTCCTATAGGGATACATGTATTTGGAACTCTAAATCAAAAACGGTTTCTTCTAGCTCTTTTAAACTTGACACAATAAAGCAGTTTCAAGTTCTATCACTATGGTTTGTTTGCTGTTGATGTAGTTCTAAGCAGAGACTGGCGCGAATCACTTTCATGGAAAGGGCCTGCCAAGCTTCCAAAAAACTACGAGTTGCCTAAAATCCCAGCAAACACTTTTTCACGCAATCTTGATGATACTTTCAGGTAATGATCAGTACACCAATCGCACTTGGCTTGCCAAATTTCGTTCTTCTAGGTTGAACCGTTCGTTTGCAGTAACCGGTTACATTTTGAGGTTTCACTCTGTTTTCTCCTATAGGGATACATGTATTTGGAACTCTAAATCAAACATGGTTTGTGCTAGCTCTTTGAAACTTGACACAATAAAGCAGTTTCAAGTTCTATCTCTATGGTTTGTTTGCTGTTGATGTAGCCCTAAGCAGAGACTGGCGAGAATCACTTTCATGGAAAGGGCCTGCCAAGCTTCCAAAAACCTACGAGTTGCCTGAAATTTCAGGAAACACTTTCTCACCCAATCTTGATGATACTTTCAGGTAATGATCAGTACACCAATCCCACTTGGCTCGCCGAATTTCGTTCTTCTAGGTTGAACCATTCGTTTGCAGTAACCGGTTTCATTTTGAGGTTTCACTCTGTTTTCTCCTATAGGGATACATGTATTTGGAACTCTAAATCAAACACGGTTTGTGCTAGCTCTTTGAAACTTGACACAATAAAGAAGTTTCAAGTTCTATTTCTATGGTTTGTTTGCTGTCGATGTAGCCCTAAGCAGAGACTGGCGAGAATCACTTTCATGGAAAGGGCCTGCCAAGCTTCCAAAAATCTACGAGTTGCCTGAAATCTCAGCAAACACTTTTTCACCCAATCTTGATGATACTTTCAGGTAATGATCAGTACACCAATCGCACTTGGCTTGCCAAATTTCGTTCTTCTAGGTTGAACCGTTCGTTTGCAGTAACCGGTTACATTTTGAGGTTTCACTCTGTTTTCTCCTATAGGGATACATGTATTTGGAACTCTAAATCAAACATGGTTTGTGCTAGCTCTTTGAAACTTGACACAATAAAGCAGTTTCAAGTTCTATCTCTATGGTTTGTTTGCTGTTGATGTAGCCCTAAGCAGAGACTGGCGAGAATCACTTTCATGGAAAGGGCCTGCCAAGCTTCCAAAAAACTACGAGTTGCCTGAAATCTCAGCAAACACTTTTTCACCCAATCTTGATGATACTTTCAGCCAATGATCAGTACACCAATCCCACTTGGCTCGCCAAATTTTGTTCTTCTAGGTTAATCCGTTCGTTGGCAGTAACCGGTTTCATTTTGAGGTTTCACTCTGTTTTCTCCTATAGGGATACATGTATTTGGATCTCTAAATCAAACATGGTTTGTGCTAGCTCTTTGAAACTTGACACAATAAAGCAGTTTCAAATTCTATCTCTATGGTTTGTTTGCTGTTGATGTAGCCCTAAGCAGAGACAGGCGAGAAACACTTTCATGGAAAGGGCCTGCCAAGCTTCCAAAAAACTACGAATTCCCTGAAATCTCAGCAAACACTTTCTCACCCAATCTTGATGATACTTTCAGGTAATGATCAGTACACCAATCCCACTTGGCTCGCCAAATTTCGTTCTTCTAGGTTAAACTGTTCGTTTGCAGTAACCGGTTTCATTTTGAGGTTTCACTCTGTTTTCTCCTATAGGGTTACATGTATTTGGAACTCTAAATCAAACACTGTTTGTGCTAGCTCTTTGAAACTTGACACAATAAAGCACTTTCAAGTTCTATCTCTATGGTTTGTTTGCTCTTGATGTAGCCCTAGGAAGAGACTGCCGAGAATCACTTTCATGGAAAGGGCCTGCCAAGCTTCCAAAAAACTACGAGATGCCTGAAATCTCAGCAAACACTTTTTCTCCCAATCTTGATGATACTTTCAGGTAATGATAAGTACACCAATCCCACTTGGCTTGCCAAATTTCGTTCTTCTAGGTTAAACCGTTCGTTGGCAGTAACAGGTTTCATTTTGAGGTTTCACTCTGTTTTCTCATATAGGGATACATGTATTTGGAACTCTAAATCAAACACGGTTTGTGCTAGCTCTTTGAAACTTGACACAATAAAGCAGTTTCAAGTTCTATATGTATGGTTTGTTTGCTGTTGATGTAGCCTTAAGCAGAGACTTGCGAGAATCACTTTCATGGAAAGGGCCTGCCAAGCTTCCAAAAAACTAGGAGTTGCCTGAAATCTCAGCAAACACTTTTTCACCCAATCTTGATGATAATTTCAGGTAATGATCAGTACACCAATTCCACTTGGCTCGCCAAATTTCGTTCTTCTAGGTTAAACCGTTTATTTGCAGTAACTGGTTTCATTTTAAGGTTTAACTCTGTTTTCTCCTATAGGGATACATGTATTTGGAACTTTAAATCAAACACGGTTTGTGCTAGCTCTTTGAAACTTGACACAATAAAGCAGTTTCAAGTTCTATCTCTATGGTTTGTTTGCTGTTGATGTAGCCCTAAGCAGAGACTGGCGAGAATCACTTTCATGGAAAGGGCCTGCCAAACTTCCAAAAAACTACGAGTTACCTAAAATCTCAGCAAACACTTTATCACCCAATCTTGAATACTTTCAGGTAATGATCAGTACACCAATCCCACTTGGCTCGCCAAATTTCGTTGTCCTAGGTTAAACCGTTTGTGCGCAGTAACCGGTTTCATTTTGAGGTTTCACTCTGTTTTCTCCTATAGGGATACATGTATTTGGAAGTCTAAATCAAACACGGTTTGTGCTAGCTCTTTGAAACTTGACACAATAAAGCAGTTTCAAGTTCTATCTCTATGGTTTGTTTGCTGTTGATGTAGCCCTAAGCAGAGACTGGCGAGAATCACTTTCATGGAAAGGGCCTGCCAAGCTTCCAAAAAACTACGAGTTGCCTGATATCTCAGCAAACACTTTTTCACCCAATCTTGATGATACTTTCAGGTAATGATCAGTACACCAATCCCACTTGGCTCGCCAAATTTCATTCTTCTAGGTTAAACCGTTGGTTGCAGTAACCGGTTTCATTTTGACGTTTCACATTATTTTCTCCTATAGGGATGCATGTATTTGGAACTCTAAATCAAACACGGTTTGTGCTAGCTCTTTGAAACTTGACACAATAAAGCAGTTTCAAGTTCTCTCTCTATGGTTTGTTTGCTGTTGATGTAGCCGTAAGCAGAGACTGGCTAGAATCACTTTCATGGAAAGGGCCTGCAAAGCTTCCAAAAAACTACGAGTTGCCTGAAATCTGAGCAAACACTTTTTCACCCAATCTTGATGATACGTTCAGGTAATGATCAGTACACCAATCCCACTTGGCTCGCCAAATTTCGTTCTTCTAGGTTAAACCGTTCGTTTGCAGTAACCGGTTTCATTTTGAGGTTTCACTCTGTTTTCTCCTATAGGGTTACATGTATTTGGAACTCTAAATCAAACACTGTTTGTGCTAGCTCTTTGAAACTTGACACAATAAAGCACTTTCAAGTTCTATCTCTATGGTTTGTTTGCTCTTGATGTAGCCCTAGGAAGAGACTGCCGAGAATCACTTTCATGGAAAGGGCCTGCCAAGCTTCCAAAAAACTACGAGTTGCCTGAAATCTCAGCAAACACTTTTTCACCCAATCTTGATGATAATTTCAGGTAATGATCAGTACACCAATCCCAATTGGCTCGCCAAATTTCGTTCTTCTAGGTTAAACCGTTTATTTGCAGTAACTGGTTTCATTTTAAGGTTTCACTCTGTTTTCTCCTATAGGGATACATGTATTTGAAACTTTAAATCAAACACGGTTTGTGCTAGCTCTTTGAAACTTGACACAATAAAGCAGTTTCAAGTTCTATCTCTATGGTTTGTTTGCTGTTGATGTAGCCCTAAGCAGAGACTGGCGAGAATCACTTTCATGGAAAGGGCATGCCAAACTTCCAAAAAACTACGAGTTACCTAAAATCTCAGCAAACACTTTATCACCCAATCTTGAATACTTTCAGGTAATGATCAGTACACCAATCCCGCTTGGCTCGCCAAATTTCGTTCTTCTTGGTTGAACCGTTTGTTTGCAGTAACCGGTTTCATTTTGAGGTTTCACTCTGTTTTCTCCTATAGGGATACATGTATTTGGAACTCTAAATCAAACACGGTTTCTGCTAGCTCTTTGAAACTTGACACAATAAAGCAGTTTCAAGTTCTATCACTATGGTTTGTTTGCTGTTGATGTAGTTCTAAGCAGAGACTGGCGAGAATCACTTTCATGGAAAGGGCCTGCCAGGCTTCCAAAAAACTACGAGTTGCCTAAAATCTCAGCAAACACTTTTTCACCCAATCTTGATGATACTTTCAGGTAATGATCAGTACACCAATTCCACTTGGCTCGCCAAATTTCGTTGTCCTAGGTTAAACCGTTTGTGCGCAGTAACCGGTTTCATTTTGAGGTTTCACTCTGTTTTCCCCTATAGGATTACATGTATTTGGAACTCTAAATCAAAGACGGTTTGTGCTAGCTCTTTGAAACTTGACACAATAAAGCAGTTTCAAGTTATATCTCTATGGTTTGTTTGCTGTTGATGTAGCCCTAGGCAGAGACTGGCGAGAATCACTTTCATGGAAAGGGCTGCCATCTTCCAAAAAACTACGAGATGCCTGAAATCTCAGCAAACACTTTTTCATCCAATCTTGATGATACTTTCAGGTAATGATCAGTACACCAATCCCACTTGGCTCGTCAAATTTCGTTCTTCTAGGTTAAACCGTTCGTTGGCAGTAACCGGTTTCATTTTGAGGTTTCACTCTGTTTTCTCCTATAGGGATACATGTATTTGGAACTCTAAATCAAACACGGTTTGTGCTAGCTCTTTGAAACTTGACACAATAAAGCAGTTTCAAGTTCTATCTCTATGGTTTGTTTGCTGTTGATGTAGCCCTAAGCAGAGACTGGCGAGAATCACTTTTATGGAAAGGGCCAGCCAAGCTTCCAAAAAACTACAAGTTGCCTGAAATCTCAGCAAACACTTTTTCACCCAAACTTGATGATACTTTCAGGCAATGATCAGTACACCAATCCCACTTGGCTCGCCAAATTTTGTTCTTCTAGGTTAATCCGTTCATTGGCAGTAACCGGTTTCATTTTGAGGTTTCACTCTGTTTGCTCCTATAGGGTTACATGTATTTGGAACTCTAAATCAAACACGGTTTGTGCTAGCTCTTTGAAACTTGACACAATAAAGCACTTTCAAGGTCTATCTCTATGGTTTGTTTGCTCTTGATGTAGCCCTAGGAGGAGACTGGCGAGAATCACTTTCATGGAAAGGGCCTGCCAAGCTTCCAAAAAACTACGAGATGCCTGAAATCTCAGCAAACACTTTTTCTCCCAATCTTGATGATACTTTCAGGTAATGATCAGTACACCAATCCCACTTGGCTCGCCAAATTTCGTTCTTCTAGGTTAAACTGTTCGTTGGCAGTAACCGGTTTCATTTTGAGGTTGCACTCTGTTTTCTCCTATAGGGATACAAGTATTTGGAACTCTAAATCAAACACGGTTTGTGCTAGCTCTTTGAAACTTGACACAATAAAGCAGTTTCAAGTTCTATATGTATGGTTTGTTTGCTGTTGATGTAGCCTTAAGCAGAGACTTGCGAGAATCACTTTCATGGAAAGGGCCTGCAAAGCTTCCAAAAAACTACGAGTTGCCTGAAATCTCAGCAAACACTTTTTTACCCAATCTTGATGATACTTTCAGGTAATTATCAGTACACCAATCCCACTTGGCTCGCCAAATTTCGTTCTTCTAGGTTAAACGGTTCATTTGCAGTAACCGGTTTCATTTTGAGGTTTCACTCTGTTTTCTCCTATAGGGATACATGTATTTGGAACTCTAAATCAAACACGGTTTGTGCTAGCTCTTTGAAACTTAACACAATAAAGCAGTTTCAAGTTCTATCTCTATGGTTTGTTTGCTGTTGATGTAGCCCTAAGCAGAGACTGGTGAGAATCACTTTCATGGAAAGGGCCTGCCAAACTTCCAAAAAACTACGAGTTACCTAAAATCTCAGCAAACACTTTATCACCCAATCTTGATGATACTTTCAGGTAATAATCAGTACACCAAACCCACTTGGCTCGCCAAATTTCGTTCTTCTTGGTTGAACCGTTCGTTTGCAGTAACCGGTTTCATTTTGAGGTTTCACTCTGTTTTCTCTTTTAGGGATACATGTATTTGGAACTCTAAATCAAAAACGGTTTCTTCTAGCTCTTTTAAACTTGACACAATAAAGCAGTTTCAAGTTCTATCACTATGGTTTGTTTGCTGTTGATGTAGTTCTAAGCAGAGACTGGCGAGAATCACTTTCATGGAAAGCGCCTGCCAAGCTTCCAAAAAACTACGAGTTGCCTGAAATCTCAGCAAACACTTTTTCACCCAATCTTGATGATACTTTCAGTTAATGATCAGTACACGAATCCCACTTGGCTCGCCAAATTTCGTTCTTCTAGGTTGAACCGTTCATTGGCTGTATCCGGTTTCATTTTGAGGTTTCACTCTGTTTTCTCCTATAGGGATACAGGTATTTTGAACTCTAAATCAAACACGGTTTGTGCTAGCTCTTTGAAACTTGACACAATAAAGCTGTTTCAAGTTCTATCTCTATGGTTTGTTTGCTGTTGATGTAGCCCTAAGGAGAGACTGGCGAGATTCACTTTCATGGAAAGGGCCTGCCAAGCTTCCAAAAAACTACGAGTTGCCTGAAATCTCAGCAAACACTTTTTCACCCAATCTTGATGATACTTTCAGGTAATGATCAGTACACCAATCCCACTTGGCTCGCCAAATTTCGTTCTTCTAGGTTAAACCGTTCGTTGGCAGTAACCGGTTTCATTTTGAGGTTTCACTCTGTTTTCTCCTATAGGGATACATGTATTTGGAACTCAAAATCAAACACGGTTTTTGCTAGCTCTTTGAAACTTGACACAATAAAGCAGTTTCAAGGTCTATCTCTATGGTTTGTTTGCTGTTGATGTAGCCCAAAGCAGAGACTGGCGAGAATCACATTCATGGAGAGGGCCTGCCAAGCTTCCAAAAAACTACGAGATGCCTGAAATCTCAGCAAACACTTTTTCACCCAATCTTGATGATACTTTCAGGTAATGATCAGTACACCAATCCCACTTGGCTCGCCAAATTTCGTTCTTCTAGGTTAAACCGTTCGTTGGCAGTAACCGGTTTCATTTTGAGGTTTCACTGTTTTCTCCTATAGGGATACCTGTATTTGGAACTCTAAATCAAACACGGTTTGTGCTAGCTCTTTGAAACTTGACACAATAAAGCAGTTTCAAGTTCTATCTCTATGGTTTGTTTGCTGTATATGTAGCCCTAAGCAGAGACTGGCGAGAGTCACTTTCATGGAAAGGGCCTGCCAAGCTTCCAAAAAACTACGAGTTGCCTGAAATCTCAGCAAACACTTTTTCACCCAATCTTGATGATACTTGCAGGTAATGATCAGTACACCAATCCCACTTGGCACGCCAAATTATGTTCTTCTTGGTTAAACCGTTCGTTGTCAAGAACCGGTTTCATTTTGAGGTTTCACTGTGTTTTCTCCTATAGGGATACATGTATTTGGAACTCTAAATCAAACACGGTTTGTGCTAGCTCTTTGAAACTTGACACAATAAAGCAGTTTCAAGTTCTATCTCTATGGTTTGTTTGCTGTTGATGTAGCCCTAAGCAGAGACTGGCGAGAATCACTTTCATGGAAAGGGCCTGCCAAGCTTCCAAAAAACTACTAGTTGCCTGAAATCTCAGCAAACACTTTTTCACCCAATCTTGATGATTCTTTCAGGTAATTATCAGTACACCAATCCCACTTGGCTCGCCAAATTTCGTTCTTCTAGGTTAAACCGTTCGTTTGCAGAAACCGGTTTCATTTTGAGGTTTCACTCTACTTTCTCCTATAGGGATACATGTATTTGGAACTCTAAATCAAACATGGTTTGTGCTAACTCTTTGAAACTTGAGACAATAAAGCAGTTTCAAGTTCTATCTCTATGGTTTCTTTGCTGTTGATGTAGCCCTAGGCAGAGACTGGCGAAAATCACTTTCATGGAAAGGGCCTGCCAAGCTTGCACAAAACTACGATTTGCCTGAAATCTCAGAAAACACTTTCTCACCCAATCTTGATGATACTTTCAGGTAATGATCAGTACATCAATCCCACTTGGCTCGCCAAATTTTGTTCTTCTAGGTTAAACCGTTCGTTTGCAGTAACCGGTTTCATTTTGAGGTTTCACTCTGTTTTCTCCTATAGGGATACATGTATTTGGAACTCTAAATCAAACACGATTTGTGCTACCTCTTTGAAACTTGACACAATAAAGCAGTTTCAAGTTCTATCTCTATGGTTTGTTTGCTGTTGATGTAGCTTTAAGCAGAGACTGGCGAGAATCACTTTCATGGAAAGGGCCTGCCAAGCTTCCAAAAAAACTATGAGTTGCCTGAAATCTCAGCAAACACTTTTTCACCCAATCTTGATGATACTTTCAGGTAATGATCAGTACACGAATCCCACTTGGCTAGCCAAATTTCGTTCTTCTAGGTTGAA
This sequence comes from Ictidomys tridecemlineatus, assembly GCF_052094955.1. Lineage (NCBI taxonomy): Eukaryota > Metazoa > Chordata > Mammalia > Rodentia > Sciuridae > Ictidomys > Ictidomys tridecemlineatus. The sequence goes on from NW_027524035.1 coordinate 9,172, forward strand.
CCCTTCCTTTGCAGTAACCGGTTTCATTTTGAGGTTTCACTTTGTTTTCTCCTATAGGGGTACATGTATTTGGAACTCTAAATCAAACACGATTTGTACTAGCTCTTTGAAACTTGACACAATAAAGCAGTTTCAAGTTCTATCTCTATGGTTTGTTTGCTGTTGATGTAGCCCTAAGCAGAGACTGGCGAGAAACACTTTCATGGAAAGGGCCTGCCAAGCTTCCAAAAATCTACGAGTTGCCTGAAATCTCAGCAAACACTTTTTCACCCAATCTTGATGATACTTTCAGGTAATGATCAGTACACCAATCCCACTTGGCTTTCCAAATTTCGTTCTTCTAGGTTGAACCGTTCGTTTGCAGTAACCGGTTACATTTTGAGGTTTCACTCTGTTTTCTCCTATAGGGATACATGTATTTGGAACTCTAAATCAAACACGGTTTGTGCTAGCTCTTTGAAACTTGACACAATAAAGCAGTTTCAAGTTCTATCTCTATGGTTTGTTTGCTGTTGATGTAGCCCTAAGCAGAGACTGGCGAGAATCACTTTCATGGAAAGGGCCTGCCAAGCTTCCAAAAAACTACAAGTTGCCTGAAATCTCAGCACACACTTTCTCACCCAATCTTGATGATACTTTCAAGTAATGATCAGTACACCAATCCCGCTTGGCTCGCCAAATTTCGTTCTTCTTGGTTGAACCGTTTGTTTGCAGTAACCGGTTTCATTTTGAGGTTTCACTCTGTTTTCTCCTATAGGGATACATGTATTTGGAACTCTAAATCAAACACGGTTTCTGCTAGCTCTTTTAAACTTGACACAATAAAGCAGTTTCAAGTTCTATCACTATGGTTTGTTTGCTGTTGATGTAGTTCTAAGCAGAGACTGGCGAGAATCACTTTCATGGAAAGGGCCTGCCAGGCTTCCAAAAAACTACGAGTTGCCTAAAATCTCAGCAAACACTTTTTCACCCAATCTTGATGATACTTTCAGGTAATGATCAGTACACCAATTCCACTTGGCTCACCAAATTTCGTTGTCCTAGGTTAAACCGTTTGTGCGCAGTAACCGGTTTCATTTTGAGGTTTCACTCTGTTTTCCCCTATAGGATTACATGTATTTGGAACTCTAAATCAAACACGGTTTGTGCTAGCTCTTTGAAACTTGACACAATAAAGCAGTTTCAAGTTATATCTCTATGGTTTGTTTGCTGTTGATGTAGCCCTAGGCAGAGACTGGCGAGAATCACTTTCATGGAAAGGCCATGCCAAGCTTCCAAAAAACTACAAGTTGCCTGAAATCTCAGCACACACTTTCTCACCCAATCTTGATGATACTTTCAGGTAATGATCAGTACACCAATCCCACTTGGCTCGCCAAATTTCGTTCTTCTAGGTTAAACCGTTCGTTGGCAGTAACCGGTTTCATTTTGAGGTTTCACTCTGTTTTCTCCTATAGGGATACATGTATTTGGAACTCTAAATCAAACACGGTTTGTGCTAGCTCTTTGAAACTTGACACAATAAAGCAGTTTCAAGTTCTATCTCTATGGTTTGTTTGCTGTTGATGTAGCCCTAAGCAGAGACTGGCGAGAATCACTTTCATGGAAAGGGCCTGCCAAGCTTCCAAAAAACTTCGAGTTGCCTGAAACCTCAGCAAACACTTTTTCACCCAATCTTGATGAAACTTTCAGGTAATGATCAGTACACCAATCCCACTTGGCTCGCCAAATTTCTTTCTTCTAGGTTAAACCGTTCGTTGGCAGTAACCGGTTTCATTTTGATGTTTCACTCTGTTTTCTCCTATAGGGATACATGTATTTGGAACTCTAAATCAAAAACGGTTTCTTCTAGCTCTTTTAAACTTGACACAATAAAGCAGTTTCAAGTTCTATCACTATGGTTTGTTTGCTGTTGATGTAGTTCTAAGCAGAGACTGGCGCGAATCACTTTCATGGAAAGGGCCTGCCAAGCTTCCAAAAAACTACGAGTTGCCTAAAATCCCAGCAAACACTTTTTCACCCAATCTTGATGATACTTTCAGGTAATGATCAGTACACCAATCCCACTTGGCTCGCCAAATTTCGTTGTCCTAGGTTAAACCGTTCATTTGCAGTAACCGGTTTCATTTTGAGGTTTCACTCTGTTTTCTCCTATAGGGATACATGTATTTGGAACTCTAAATCAAACATGGTTTGTGCTAGCTCTTTGAAACTTGACACAATAAAGCAGTTTCAAGTTCTATCTCTATGGTTTGTTTGCTGTTGATGTAGCCCTAAGCAGAGACTGGCGAGAATCACTTTCATGGAAAGGGCCTGCCAAGCTTCCAAAAACCTACGAGTTGCCTGAAATTTCAGGAAACACTTTCTCACCCAATCTTGATGATACTTTCAGGTAATGATCAGTACACCAATCCCACTTGGCTCGCCGAATTTCGTTCTTCTAGGTTGAACCATTCGTTTGCAGTAACCGGTTTCATTTTGAGGTTTCACTCTGTTTTCTCCTATAGGGATACATGTATTTGGAACTCTAAATCAAACACGGTTTGTGCTAGCTCTTTGAAACTTGACACAATAAAGCAGTTTCAAGTTCTATTTCTATGGTTTGTTTGCTGTCGATGTAGCCCTAAGCAGAGACTGGCGAGAATCACTTTCATGGAAAGGGCCTGCCAAGCTTCCAAAAATCTACGAGTTGCCTGAAATCTCAGCAAACACTTTTTCACCCAATCTTGATGATACTTTCAGCCAATGATCAGTACACCAATTCCACTTGGCTCGCCAAATTTCTTTCTTCTAGGTTAAACCGTTTATTTGCAGTAACTGGTTTCATTTTAAGGTTTAAATCTCTTTTCTCCTATAGGGATACATGTATTTGGAACTTTAAATCAAACACGGTTTGTGCTAGCTCTTTGAAACTTGACACAATAAAGCAGTTTCAAGTTCTATCTCTATGGTTTGTTTGCTGTTGATGTAGCCCTAAGCAGAGACTGGCGAGAATCACTTTCATGGAAAGGGCCTGCCAAACTTCCAAAAAACTACGAGTTACCTAAAATCTCAGCAAACACTTTATCACCCAATCTTGAATACTTTCAGGTAATGATCAGTACACCAATCCCACTTGGCTCGCCAAATTTCGTTGTCCTAGGTTAAACCGTTTGTGCGCAGTAACCGGTTTCATTTTGAGGTTTCACTCTGTTTTCTCCTATAGGGATACATGTCTTTGGAACTCTAAATCAAACACGGTTTGTGCTAGCTCTTTGAAACTTGACACAATAAAGCAGTTTCAAGTTCTATATGTATGGTTTGTTTGCTGTTGATGTAGCCCTAAGCAGAGACTGGCGAGAATCACTTTCATGGAAAGGGCCTGCCAAGCTTCCAAAAAACTACGAGTTACCTAAAATCTCAGCAAACACTTTTTCACCCAATCTTGAATACTTTCAGGTAATGATCAGTACACCAATCCCACTTGGCTCGCCAAATTTCATTCTTCTAGGTTAAACCGTTGGTTGCAGTAACCGGTTTCATTTTGACGTTTCACATTATTTTCTCCTATAGGGATGCATGTATTTGGAACTCTAAATCAAACACGGTTTGTGCTAGCTCTTTGAAACTTGACACAATAAAGCAGTTTCAAGTTCTCTCTCTATGGTTTGTTTGCTGTTGATGTAGCCGTAAGCAGAGACTGGCTAGAATCACTTTCATGGAAAGGGCCTGCAAAGCTTCCAAAAAACTACGAGTTGCCTGAAATCTGAGCAAACACTTTTTCACCCAATCTTGATGATACGTTCAGGTAATGATCAGTACACCAATCCCACTTGGCTCGCCAAATTTCGTTCTTCTAGGTTAAACCGTTCGTTTGCAGTAACCGGTTTCATTTTGAGGTTTCACTCTGTTTTCTCCTATAGGGTTACATGTATTTGGAACTCTAAATCAAACACTGTTTGTGCTAGCTCTTTGAAACTTGACACAATAAAGCACTTTCAAGTTCTATCTCTATGGTTTGTTTGCTCTTGATGTAGCCCTAGGAAGAGACTGCCGAGAATCACTTTCATGGAAAGGGCCTGCCAAGCTTCCAAAAAACTACGAGATGCCTGAAATCTCAGCAAACACTTTTTCTCCCAATCTTGATGATACTTTCAGGTAATGATCAGTACACCAATCCCACTTGGCTCGCCAAATTTCGTTCTTCTAGGTTAAACCGTTCGTTGGCAGTAACCGGTTTCATTTTGAGGTTTCACTCTGTTTTCTCCTATAGGGATACATGTATTTGGAACTCTAAATCAAACACGGTTTGTGCTAGCTCTTTGAAACTTGACACAATAAAGCAGTTTCAAGTTCTATATGTATGGTTTGTTTGCTGTTGCTGTAGCCTTAAGCAGAGACTTGCGAGAATCACTTTCATGGAAAGGGCCTGCCAAGCTTCCAAAAAACTACGAGTTGCCTGAAATCTCAGCAAACACTTTTTCACCCAATCTTGATGATAATTTCAGGTAATGATCAGTACACCAATCCCAATTGGCTCGCCAAATTTCGTTCTTCTAGGTTAAACCGTTTATTTGCAGTAACTGGTTTCATTTTAAGGTTTCACTCTGTTTTCTCCTATAGGGATACATGTATTTGAAACTTTAAATCAAACACGGTTTGTGCTAGCTCTTTGAAACTTGACACAATAAAGCAGTTTCAAGGTCTATCTCTATGGTTTGTTTGCTGTTGATGTAGCCCTAAGCAGAGACTGGCGAGAATCACTTTCATGGAAAGGGCCTGCCAAACTTCCAAAAAACTACGAGTTACCTAAAATCTCAGCAAACACTTTATCACCCAATCTTGAATACTTTCAGGTAATGATCAGTACACCAATCCCGCTTGGCTCGCCAAATTTCGTTCTTCTTGGTTGAACCGTTTGTTTGCAGTAACCGGTTTCATTTTGAGCTTTCACTCTGTTTTCTCCTATAGGGATACATGTATTTGGAACTCTAAATCAAACACGGTTTCTGCTAGCTCTTTGAAACTTGACACAATAAAGCAGTTTCAAGTTCTATCACTATGGTTTGTTTGCTGTTGATGTAGTTCTAAGCAGAGACTGGCGAGAATCACTTTCATGGAAAGGGCCTGCCAGGCTTCCAAAAAACTACGAGTTGCCTAAAATCTCAGCAAACACTTTTTCACCCAATCTTGATGATACTTTCAGGTAATGATCAGTACACCAATTCCACTTGGCTCGCCAAATTTCGTTGTCCTAGGTTAAACCGTTTGTTTGCAGTAACCGGTTTCATTTTGAGGTTTCACTCTGTTTTCTCCTATAGGGATACATGTATTTGGAACTCTAAATCAAACACGGTTTCTGCTAGCTCTTTGAAACTTGACACAATAAAGCAGTTTCAAGTTCTATCACTATGGTTTGTTTGCTGTTGATGTAGTTCTAAGCAGAGACTGGCGAGAATCACTTTCATGGAAAGGGCCTGCCAGGCTTCCAAAAAACTACGAGTTGCCTAAAATCTCAGCAAACACTTTTTCACCCAATCTTGATGATACTTTCAGGTAATGATCAGTACACCAATTCCACTTGGCTCGCCAAATTTCGTTGTCCTAGGTTAAACCGTTTGTGCGCAGTAACCGGTTTCATTTTGAGGTTTCACTCTGTTTTCCCCTATAGGATTACATGTATTTAGAACTCTAAATCAAACACGGTTTGTGCTAGCTCTTTGAAACTTGACACAATAAAGCAGTTTCAAGTTATATCTCTATGGTTTGTTTGCTGTTGATGTAGCCCTAGGCAGAGACTGGCGAGAATCACTTTCATGGAAAGGGCTGCCATCTTCCAAAAAACTACGAGATGCCTGAAATCTCAGCAAACACTTTTTCATCCAATCTTGATGATACTTTCAGGTAATGATCAGTACACCAATCCCACTTGGCTCGTCAAATTTCGTTCTTCTAGGTTAAACCGTTCGTTGGCAGTAACCGGTTTCATTTTGAGGTTTCACTCTGTTTTTTCCTATAGGGATACATGTATTTGGAACTCTAAATCAAACACGGTTTGTGCTAGCTCTTTGAAACTTGACACAATAAAGCAGTTTCAAGTTCTATCTCTATGGTTTGTTTGCTGTTGATGTAGCCCTAAGCAGAGACTGGCGAGAATCACTTTTATGGAAAGGGCCAGCCAAGCTTCCAAAAAACTACAAGTTGCCTGAAATCTCAGCAAACACTTTTTCACCCAAACTTGATGATACTTTCAGGCAATGATCAGTACACCAATCCCACTTGGCTCGCCAAATTTTGTTCTTCTAGGTTAATCCGTTCATTGGCAGTAACCGGTTTCATTTTGAGGTTTCACTCTGTTTTCTCCTATAGGGATACATGTATATGGATCTCTAAATCAAACATGGTTTGTGCTAGCTCTTTGAAACTTGACACAATAAAGCAGTTTCAAGTTCTATCTCTATGGTTTGTTTGCTGTTGATGTAGCCGTAAACAGAGACTGGCGAGAAACACTTTCATGGAAAGGGCCTGCCAAGCTTCCAAAAAACTACGAGTTGCCTGAAATCTCAGCAAACACTTTCTCACCCAATCTTGATGATACTTTCAGGTAATGATCAGTACACCAATCCCACTTGGCTCGCCAAATTTTGTTCTTCTAGGTTAAACCGTTCGTTTGCAGTAACCGGTTTCATTTTGAGGTTTCACTCTGTTTGCTCCTATAGGGTTACATGTATTTGGAACTCTAAATCAAACACGGTTTGTGCTAGCTCTTTGAAACTTGACACAATAAAGCACTTTCAAGGTCTATCTCTATGGTTTGTTTGCTCTTGATGTAGCCCTAGGAGGAGACTGGCGAGAATCACTTTCATGGAAAGGGCCTGCCAAGCTTCCCAAAAACTAAGAGATGCCTGAAATCTCAGCAAACTCTTTTTCTCCCAATCTTGATGATACTTTCAGGTAATGATCAGTACACCAATCCCACTTGGCTCGCCAAATTTCGTTCTTCTAGGTTAAACTGTTCGTTGGCAGTAACCGGTTTCATTTTGAGGTTTCACTCTGTTTTCTCCTATAGGGATACAAGTATTTGGAACTCTAAATCAAACACGGTTTGTGCTAGCTCTTTGAAACTTGACACAATAAAGCAGTTTCAAGTTCTATATGTATGGTTTGTTTGCTGTTGCTGTAGCCTTAAGCAGAGACTTGCGAGAATCACTTTCATGGAAAGGGCCTGCAAAGCTTCCAAAAAACTACGAGTTGCCTGAAATCTCAGCAAACACTTTTTTACCCAATCTTGATGATACTTTCAGGTAATTATCAGTACACCAATCCCACTTGGCTCGCCAAATTTCGTTCTTCTAGGTTAAACGGTTCATTTGCAGTAACCGGTTTCATTTTGAGGTTTCACTCTGTTTTCTCCTATAGGGATACATGTATTTGGAACTCTAAATCAAACACGGTTTGTGCTAGCTCTTTGAAACTTAACACAATAAAGCAGTTTCAAGTTCTATCTCTATGGTTTGTTTGCTGTTGATGTAGCCCTAAGCAGAGACTGGTGAGAATCACTTTCATGGAAAGGGCCTGCCAAACTTCCAAAAAACTACGAGTTACCTAAAATCTCAGCAAACACTTTATCACCCAATCTTGATGATACTTTCAGGTAATAATCAGTACACCAAACCCACTTGGCTCGCCAAATTTCGTTCTTCTTGGTTGAACCGTTCGTTTGCAGTAACCGGTTTCATTTTGAGGTTTCACTCTGTTTTCTCCTATAGGGATACATGTATTTGGAACTCTAAATCAAAAACGGTTTCTTCTAGCTCTTTTAAAACTTGACACAATAAAGCAGATTCAAGTTCTATCACTATGGTTTGTTTGCTGTTGATGTAGTTCTAAGCAGAGACTGGCGAGAATCACTTTCATGGAAAGCGCCTGCCAAGCTTCCAAAAACTACGAGTTGCCTGAAATCTCAGCAAACACTTTTTCACCCAATCTTGATGATACTTTCAGTTAATGATCAGTACACGAATCCCACTTGGCTCGCCAAATTTCGTTCTTCTAGGTTGAACCGTTCGTTGGCTGTATCCGGTTTCATTTTGAGGTTTCACTCTGTTTTCTCCTATAGGGATACATGTATTTGGAACCCTAAATCAAACACGGTTTGTGCTAGCTCTTTGAAACTTGACACAATAAAGCAGATTCAAGGTCTATCTCTATGGTTTGTTTGCTGTTGATGTAGCCCTAAGCAGAGACTGGCAAGAAACACTTTCATGGAAAGGGCCTGCCAAGCTTCCAAAAAACTTCGAGTTGCCTGAAATCTCAGCAAACACTTTTTCACCCAATCTTGATGATACTTTCAGGTAATGATCAGTACACCAATCCCACTTGGCTCGCCAAATTTCGTTCTTCTAGGTTAAACTGTTCGTTGGCAGTAACCGGTTTCATTTTGAGGTTTCACTCTGTTTTCTCCTATAGGGATACATGTATTTGGAAGTCGAAAACAAACACGGTTTGTGCTAGCTCTTTGAAACTTGAAACAATAAAGCAGTTTCAAGGTCTATCTCTATGGTTTGTTTGCTGTTGATGTAGCCCAAGGCAGAGACTGGCGAGAATCACTTTCATGGAAAGGGCCTGCCAAGCTTCCAAAAAACTACGAGTTGCCTGAAATCTCAGCCAACACTTTTTCACCCAATCTTGATGATACTTTCAGGTAATGATCAGTACACCAATCCCACTTGGCTCGCCAAATTTCGTTCTTCTAGGTTAAACCATTCGTTGGCAGTAACTGGTTTCATTTGGAGGTTTCACTCTGTTTTCTCCTATAGGGATACATGTATTTGGAACTCTAAATCAAACACGGTTTGTGCTAGCTCTTTGAAACTTGACACAATAAAGCAGTTTCAAGTTCTATCTCTATGATTTGTTTGCTGTTGATGTAGCCCTAAGCAGAGACTGGCGAGAATCACTTTCATGGAAAGGGCCTGCCAAGCTTCCAAAAAATTACGAGTTGCCTGAAATATCAGCAAACACTTTTTCACCCAATCTTGATGAAACTTTCAGGTAATGAACAGTACACCAATCCCACTTGGCTCGCCAAATTTCGTTCTTCTAGGTTAAACCTTTCGTTGGCAGTAACTGGTTTCATTTTGAGGTTTCACTCTGTTTTCTCCTATAGGGATACATGTATTTGGAACTCTAAATCAAACACGGTTTGTGCTATCTCTTTGAAACTTGACACAATAAAGCATATTCATGTTCTATCTCTATGGTTTGTTTGCTGTTGATGTAGCCCTAAGCAGAGACTGGCGAGAATCACTTTCATGGAAAGGGCCTGCCAAGCTTCCAAAAAACTACGAGTTGCCTGAAATCTCAGCAAACACTTTTTCACCCAATCTTGATGAATCTTTCAGGTAATGATCAGTACACCAATCCCACTTGGCTCGCCAAATATCATTCTTCTAGGTTAAACAGTTCGTTTGCAGTAACCGTTTTGATTTTGAGGTTTCACTCTGTTTTCTTCTATAGGGATACATGTATTTGGAACTCTAAATCAAACACGGTTTGTGCTAGCTCTTTGAAACTTGACACAATAAAGCAGTTTCAAGTTCTATCTCTATGGTTTGTTTGCTGTTGATGTAGCCCTAAGGAGAGACTGGCGAGATTCACTTTCATGGAAAGGGCCTGCCAAGCTTCCAAAAAACTACGAGTTGCCTGAAATCTCAGCAAACACTTTTTCACCCAATCTTGATGATACTTTCAGGTAATGATCAGTACACCAATCCCACTTGGCTCGCCAAATTTCGTTCTTCTAGGTTAAACCGTTCGTTGGCTGTAACAGGTTTCATTTTGAGGTTTCACTCTGTTTTCTCCTATAGGGATACATGTATTTGGAACTCGAAATCAAACACGGTTTTTGCTAGCTCTTTGAAACTTGACACAATAAAGCAGTTTCAAGGTCTATCTCTATGGTTTGTTTGCTGTTGATGTAGCCCAAAGCAGAGACTGGCGAGAATCACATTCATGGAGAGGGCCTGCCAAGCTTCCAAAAAAATACGAGATGCCTGAAATCTCAGCAAACACTTTTTCACCCAATCTTGATGATACTTTCAGGTAATGATCAGTACACCAATCCCACTTGTCTCGCCAAATTTCGTTCTTCTAGGTTAAACCGTTCCTTGGCAGGAACCGGTTTCATTTTGAGGTTTCACTCTGTTTTCTCCTATAGGGATACCTGTATTTGGAACTCTAAATCAAACACGGTTTGTGCTAGCTCTTTGAAACTTGACACAATAAAGCAGTTTCAAGTTCTATCTCTATGGTTTGTTTGCTGTTGATGTAGCCCTAAGCAGAGACTGGCGAGAATCACTTTCATGGAAAGGGCCTGCCAAGCTTCCAAAAAACTACGAGTTGCCTGAAATCTCAGCAAACACTTTCTCACCCAATCTTGATGATACTTTCAGTTAATGATCAGTACACGAATCCCACTTGGCTCGCCAAATTTCGTTCTTCTAGGTTAAACCGTTCGTTGGCTGTAACCGGTTTCATTTTGAGATTTCACTCTGTTTTCTCCTATAGGGATACATGTATTTGGAACCCTAAATCAAACACGGTTTGTGCTAGCTCTTTGAAACTTGACACAATAAAGCAGATTCAAGGTCTATCTCTATGGTTTGTTTGCTGTTGATGTAGCCCTAAGCAGAGACTGGCAAGAAACACTTTCATGGAAAGGGCCTGCCAAGCTTCCAAAAAACTTCGAGTTGCCTGAAATCTCAGCAAACACTTTTTCACCCAATCTTGATGATACTTTCAGGTAATGATCAGTACACCAAACCCACTTGGCTCGCCAAATTTCGTTCTTCTAGGTTAAACTGTTCGTTGGCAGTAACCGGTTTCATTTTGAGGTTTCACTCTGTTTTCTCCTATAGGGATACATGTATTTGGAACTCCAAATCAAACACGGTTTGTGCTAGCTCTTTGAAACTTGAAACAATAAAGCAGTTTCAAGGTCTATCTCTATGGTTTATTTCCTGTTGATGTAGCCCAAAGCAGAGACTGGCGAGAATCACTTTCATGGAAAGGGCCTGCCAAGCTTCCAAAAAACTACGAGTTGCCTGAAATCTCAGCAAACACTTTTTCACCCAATCTTGATGAAACTTTGAGGTAATGATCAGTACACCAATCCCACTTGGCTCGCCAAATTTCGTTCTTCTAGGTTAAACCGTTCGTTGGCAGTAACCGGTTTCATTTTGAGGTTTCACTCTGTTTTCTCCTATAGGGATACATGTATTTGGAACTCAAAATCAAACACGGTTTTTGCTAGCTCTTTGAAACTTGACACAATAAAGCAGTTTCAAGGTCTATCTCTATGGTTTGTTTGCTGTTGATGTAGACCAAAGCAGAGACTGGCGAGAATCACATTCATGGAGAGGGCCTGCCAAGCTTCCAAAAAACTACGAGATGCCTGAAATCTCAGCAAAAACTTTTTCACCCAATCTTGATGATACTTTCAGGTAATGATCAGTACACCAATCCCACTTGGCTCGCCAAATTTCGTTCTTCTAGGTTAAACCGTTCGTTGGCAGTAACCGGTTTCATTTTGAGGTTTCACTGTTTTCTCCTATAGGGATACCTGTATTTGGAACTCTAAATCAAACACGGTTTGTGCTAGCTCTTTGAAACTTGACACAATAAAGCAGTTTCAAGTTCTATCTCTATGGTTTGTTTGCTGTATATGTAGCCCTAAGCAGAGACTGGCGAGAGTCACTTTCATGGAAAGGGCCTGCCAAGCTTCCAAAAAACTACGAGTTGCCTGAAATCTCAGCAAACACTTTTTCACCCAATCTTGATGATACTTGCAGGTAATGATCAGTACACCAATCCCACTTGGCTCGCCAAATTTCGTTCTTCTTGGTTAAACCGTTCGTTGTCAAGAACCGGTTTCATTTTGAGGTTTCACTGTGTTTTCTCCTATAGGGATACATGTATTTGGAACTCTAAATCAAACACGGTTTGTGCTAGCTCTTTGAAACTTGACACAATAAAGCAGTTTCAAGTTCTATCTCTATGGTTTGTTTGCTGTTGATGTAGCCCTAAGCAGAGACTGGCGAGAATCACTTTCATGGAAAGGGCCTGCCAAGCTTCCAAAAAACTACGAGTTGCCTGAAATCTCAGCAAACACTTTCTCACCCAATCTTGATGATACTTTCAGTTAATGATCAGTACACGAATCCCACTTGGCTCGCCAAATTTCGTTCTTCTAGGTTAAACCGTTCGTTGGCTGTAACCGGTTTCATTTTGAGGTTTCACTCTGTTTTCTCCTATAGGGATACATGTATTTGGAACCCTAAATCAAACACGGTTTGTGCTAGCTCTTTGAAACTTGACACAATAAAGCAGTTTCAAGTTCTATCTCTATGGTTTGTTTGCTGTTGATGTAGCCCTAAGCAGAGACTGGCAAGAAACACTTTCATGGAAAGGGCCTGCCAAGCTTCCAAAAAACTTCGAGTTGCCTGAAATCTCAGCAAACACTTTTTCACCCAATCTTGATGATACTTTCAGGTAATGATCAGTACACCAATCCCACTTGGCTCGCCAAATTTCGTTCTTCTAGGTTAAACTGTTCGTTGGCAGTAACCGGTTTCATTTTGAGGTTTCACTCTGTTTTCTCCTATAGGGATACATGTATTTGGAAGTCGAAAACAAACACGGTTTGTGCTAGCTCTTTGAAACTTGAAACAATAAAGCAGTTTCAAGGTCTATCTCTATGGTTTGTTTGCTGTTGATGTAGCCCAAGGCAGAGACTGGCGAGAATCACTTTCATGGAAAGGGCCTGCAAGGTTCCAAAAAACTACGAGTTGCCTGAAATCTCAGCCAACACTTTTTCACCCAATCTTGATGATACTTTCAGGTAATGATCAGTACACCAATCCCACTTGGCTCGCCAAATTTCGTTCTTCTAGGTTAAACCATTCGTTGGCAGTAACTGGTTTCATTTTGAGGTTTCACTCTGTTTTCTCCTATAGGGATACATGTATTTGGAACTCTAAATCAAACACGGTTTGTGCTAGCTCTTTGAAACTTGACACAATAAAGCAGTTTCAAGTTCTATCTCTATGGTTTTTGTGCTGTTGATGTAGCCCTAAGCAGAGACTGGCGAGAATCACTTTCATGGAAAGGGCCTGCCAAGCTTCCAAAAAACTACGAGTTGCCTGAAATCTCAGCAAACACTTTTTCACCCAATCTTGATGATACTATCAGGTAATGATCAGTATACCAATGCCACTTGGCTCGCCAAATTTCGTTCTTCTAGGTTAAACCGTTCGTTGGCAGTAACCGCTTTCATTTTGAGGTTTCACTCTGTTTTCTCCTTTAGGGATACATGTATTTGGAACTCTAAATCAAACACGGTTTGTGCTAGCTCTTTGAAACTTGACACAATAAAGCAGTTTCAAGTTCTATCTCTATAGTTTGTTTGCTCTTGTTGTAGCCCTAAGCAGAGACTGGCGAGAATCACTTTCATGGAAAGGGCCTGGGAAGCTTCCAAAAATCTACGAGTTGCCTGAAATCTCAGCAAACACTGTTTCACCCAATCCTGATGATACTTTCAGGTAATGATCAGTACAGAAATCCCACTTGGCTCGCCAAATTTCGTTCTTCTAGGTCAAACCGTTCGATTGCAGTAACCGGTTTCATTTTGAGGTTTCACTCTGTTTTCTCCTATAGGGATACAGGTATTTGGAACTCTAAATCAAACACGGTTTGTGCTAGCTCTTTGAAACTTGACACAATAAAGCAGTTTCAAGTTCTATCTCTATGGTTTGTTTGCTGTTGATGTAGCCCTAAGCAGAGACTGGCGAGAATCACTTTCATGGAAAGGGCCTGCCAAGCTTCCAAAAAACTACGAGTTGCCTGAAATCTCAGCAAACACTTTTTCACCCAATCTTGATGAATCTTTCAGGTAATGATCAGTACACCAATCCCACTTGGCTCGCCAAATATCATTCTTCTAGGTTAAACCGTTCATTGGCAGTAACCGTTTTTTTTTGAGGTTTCACTCTGTTTTCTTCTATAGGGATACATGTATTTGGAACTCTAAATCAAACACGGTTTGTGCTAGCTCTTTGAAACTTGACACAATAAAGCAGTTTCAAGTTCTATCTCTATGGTTTGTTTGCTGTTGATGTAGCCCTAAGGAGAGACTGGCGAGATTCACTTTCATGGAAAGGGCCTGCCAAGCTTCCAAAAAACTACGAGTTGCCTGAAATCTCAGCAAACACTTTTTCACCCAATCTTGATGATACTTTCAGGTAATGATCAGTACACCAATCCCACTTGGCTCGCCAAATTTCGTTCTTCTAGGTTAAACCGTTCGTTGGCTGTAACTGGTTTCATTTTGAGGTTTCACTCTGTTTTCTCCTATAGGGATACATGTATTTGGAACTCTAAATCAAACACGGTTTGTGCTAGCTCTTTGAAACTTGACACAATAAAGCAGTTTCATGTTCTATCTCTATGGTTTGTTTGCTGTTGATGTAGCCCTAAGCAGAGACTGGCGAGAATCACTTTCATGGAAAGGGCCTGCCAAGCTTCCAAAAAACTACGAGTTGCCTGAAATCTCAGCAAACACTTTTTCACCCAATCTTGATGAATCTTTCAGGTAATGATCAGTACACCAATCCCACTTGACTCGCCAAATTTCATTCTTCTAGGTTAAACCGTTCGTTTGCAGTAACCGTTTTCATTTTGAGGTTTCACTCTGTTTTCTTCTATAGGGATACGTGCATTTGGAACTCTAAATCAAACACGGTTTGTGCTAGCTCTTTGAAACTTGACACAATAAAGCCGTTTCAAGTTCTATCTCTATGGTTTGTTTGCTGTTGATGTAGCCCTAAGCAGAGACTGGCGAGAATCACTTTCATGGAAAGGGCCTGCCAAGCTTCCAAAAAACTACGAGTTGCCTGAAATTTCAGCAATCACTTTTTCACCCAATCTTGATGATACTTTCAGGTAATGATCAGTACACCAATCCCACTTGGCTCGCCAAATTGCGTTCTTCTAGGTTAAACCGTTCGTTGGCAGTAACCGGTTTCATTTTGAGGTTTCACTCTGTTTTCTCCTATAGGGATACATGTATTTGGAACTCTAAATCAAACACGGATTGTGCTAGCTCTTTGAAACTTGACACAATAAAGCAGTTTCAAGTTCTATCTCTATGGTTTTTGTGCTGTTGATGTAGCCCTAAGCAGAGACTGGCGAGAATCACTTTCATGGAAAGGGCCTGCCAAGCTTCCAAAAAACTACGAGTTGCCTGAAATCTCAGCAAACACTTTTTCAACCAATCTTGATGATACTATCAGGTAATGATCAGTATACCAATGCCACTTGGCTCGCCAAATTTTGTTCTTCTAGGTTAAAACCGTTCGTTGGCAGTAACCGGTTTCATTTTGAGGTTTCACTCTGTTTTCTCCTATAGGGATACATGTATTTGGAACTCTAAATCAAACACGGTTTGTGATAGCTCTTTGTATCGTGACACAATACAGCAGTTTCAAGTTCTATCTCTATGGTTTGTTTGCTGTTGATGTAGCCCTAAGCAGAGACTGGCGAGAATCACTTTCATGGAAAGGGCCTGCCAAGCTTCCATAAAACTACGAGTTGCCTGAAATCTCAGCAAACACTTTTTCACCCAATCTTGATGATACTTTCAGGTAATGATCAGTACACCAATCCCACTTGGCTCGCCAAATTTCGTTCTTCTAGGTTAAACCGTTCGTTGGCAGTAACCGGTTTCATTTTGAGGTTTCACTCTGTTTTCTCCTTTAGGGATACATGTATTTGGAACTCTAAATCAAACACGGTTTGTGCTAGCTCTTTGAAACTTGACACAATAAAGCAGTTTCAAGTTCTATCTCTATAGTTTGTTTGCTGTTGTTGTAGCCCTAAGCAGAGACTGGCGAGAATCACTTTCATGGAAAGGGCCTGGGAAACTTCCAAAAATCTACGAGTTGCCTGAAATCTCAGCAAACACTTTTTCACCCAATCCTGATGATACTTTCAGGTAATGATCAGTACAGCAATCCCACTTGGCTCGCCAAATTTCGTTCTTCTAGGTCAAACCGTTCGATTGCAGTAACCGGTTTCATTTTGAGGTTTCACTCTGTTTTCTCCTATAGGGATACAGGTATTTGGAACTCTAAATCAAACACGGTTTGTGCTAGCTCTTTGAAACTTGACACAATAAAGCAGTTTCAAGTTCTATCTCTATGGTTTGTTTGCTGTTGATGTAGCCCTAAGCAGAGACTGACGAGAATCACTTTCATGGAAAGGGCATGCCAAGCTTCCAAAAAACTACGCGTTGCCTGAAATCTCAGCAAACACTTTTTCACCCAATCTTGATGATACTTTCAGGTAATGATCAGTACACCAATCCCACTTGGCTCGCCAAATTGCGTTCTTCAAGTTTAAACCGTTCGTTGGCAGTAACCGGTTTCATTTTGAGGTTTCACTCTGTTTTCTCCTATAGGGATACATGTATTTGGAACTCTAAATCAAACACGGTTTGTGCTAGCTCTTTGAAACTTGACACAATAAAGCAGTTTCAAGTTCTATCTCTATGGTTTTTGTGCTGTTGATGTAGCCCTAAGCAGACACTGGCAAGAATCACTTTCATGGAAAGGGCCTGCCAAGCTTCCAAAAAACTACGAGTTGCCTGAAATCTCAGCAAATACTTTTTCAACCAATCTTGATGATACTATCAGGTAATGATCAGTATACCAATGCCACTTGGCTGGCCAAATTTCGTTCTTCTAGGTTAAACCGTTCGTTGGCAGTAACCGGTTTCATTTTGAGGTTTCACTCTGTTTTCTCCTATAGGGATACATGTATTTGGAACTCTAAATCAAACACGGTTTGTTCTAGCTCTTTAAAACTTGACACAATAAAGCAGTTTCAAGTTCTATCTCTATGGTTTGTTTGCTGTTGATGTAGCCCTAAGCAGAGACTGGCGAGAATCACTTTCATGGAAAGGGCCTGCCAAGCTTCCAAAAAACTACGAGTTGCCTGAAATCTCAGCAAACACTTTTTCACCCAATCTTGATGATACTTTCAGGTAATGATCAGTACACCATTCCCACTTGGCTCGCCAAATTTCGTTCTTCTAGGTTAAACCGTTCGTTGGCAGTAACCGGTTTCACTTTGAGGTTTCACTCTCTTTTCTCCTATAGGGATACATGTATTTGGAACTCTAAATCAAACACGGTTTGTGCTAGCTCTTTGAAACTTGACACAATAAAGCAGTTTCAAGTTCTATCTCTATGGTTTGTTTCCTGTTGATGTAGCCCTAAGCAGAGACTGGCGAGAATCACTTTCATGGAAAGGGCCTGCCAAGCTTCCAAAAAACTACGAGTTGCCTGAAATCTCAGCAAACACTTTTTCACCCAATCTTGATGATACTATCAGGTATTGATCAGCATACCAATGCCACTTGGCTCCCCAAATTTCATTCTTCTAGGTTAAACCGTTCGTTGGCAGTAACCGGTTTCATTTTGAGGTTTCACTCTGTTTTCTCCTATAGGGATACATGTATTTGGAACTCTAAATCAAACACGGTTTGTTCTAGCTCTTTGAAACTTGACACAATAAAGCAGTTTCAAGTTCTATCTCTATGGTTTGTTTGCTGTTGATGTAGCCCTAATCAGAGACTGGCGAGAATCTCTTTCATGGAAAGGGCCTGCCAAGCTTCCAAAAAACTACGAGTTGCCTGAAATCTCAGCAAACACTTTTTCACCCAATCTTGATGAACGTTTCAGGTAATGATCAGTACACCAATCCCACTTGGCTCGCCAAATTTCGTTCTTCTAGGTTAAACCGTTCGTTGGCAGTAACCGGTTTCATTTTGAGGTTTCACTCTGTTTTCTCCTTTAGGGATACATGTATTTGGAACTCTAAATCAAACACGGTTTGTGCTAGCTCTTTGAAACTTGACACAATAAAGCAGTTTCAAGTTCTGTCTCTATAGTTTGTTTGCTGTTGTTGTAGCCCTAAGCAGAGACTGGCGAGAATCACTTTCATGGAAAGGGCCTGGGAAACTTCCAAAAATCTACGAGTTGCCTGAAATCTCAGCAAACACTTTTTCACCCAATCCTGATGATACTTTCAGGTAATGATCAGTACACCAATCCCACTTGGCTCGCCAAATTTCGTTCTTCTAGGTTAAACCGTTCGTTGGCTGTAACCGGTTTCATTTTGAGGTTTCACTCTGTTTTCTGCTATAGGCATACAGGTATTTGGAACTCTAAATCAAACACGGTTTGTGCTAGCTCTTTGAAACTTGACACAATAAAGCAGTTTCAAGTTCTATCTCTATGGTTTGTTTGCTGTTGATGTAGCCCCAAGCAGAGACTGACGAGAATCACTTTCATGGAAAGGGCCTGCCAAGCTTCCAAAAAACTACGCGTTGCCTGAAATTTCAGCAAACACTTTTTCACCCAATCTTGATGATACTTTCAGGTAATGATCAGTATACCAATGCCACTTGGCTCGCCAAATTTTGTTCTTCTAGGTTAAACCGTTCGTTGGCAGTAACCGGTTTCATTTTGAGGTTTCACTCTGTTTTCTCCTATAGGGATACATGTATTTGGAACTCTAAATCAAACACGGTTTGTGCTAGCTCTTTGTATCGTGACACAATACAGCAGTTTCAAGTTCTATCTCTATGGTTTGTTTGCTGTTGATGTAGCCCTAAGCAGAGACTGGCGAGAATCACTTTCATGGAAAGGGCCTGCCAAGCTTCCAAAAAACTACGAGTTGCCTGAAATCTCAGCAAACACTTTTTCACCCAATCTTGATGATACTTTCAGGTAATGATCAGTACACCAATCCCACTTGGCTCGCCAAATTTCGTTCTTCTAGGTTAAACCGTTCGTTGGCAGTAACCGGTTTCATTTTGAGGTTTCACTCTGTTTTCTCCTTTAGGGATACATGTATTTGGAACTCTAAATCAAACACGGTTTGTGCTAGCTCTTTGAAACTTGACACAATAAAGCAGTTTCAAGTTCTATCTCTATAGTTTGTTTGCTGTTGTTGTAGCCCTAAGCAGAGACTGGCGAGAATCACTTTCATGGAAAGGGCCTGGGAAACTTCCAAAAATCTACGAGTTGCCTGAAATCTCAGCAAACACTTTTTCACCCAATCCTGATGATACTTTCAGGTAATGATCAGTACACCAATCCCACTTGGCTCGCCAAATTTCGTTCTTCTAGGTTAAACCGTTCGTTGGCTGTAACCGGTTTCATTTTGAGGTTTCACTCTGTTTTATCCTAAAGGGATACAGGTATTTGGAACTCTAAATCAAACACGGTTTGTGCTAGCTCTTTGAAACTTGACACAATAAAGCAGTTTCAAGTTCTATCTCTATGGTTTTTTTGCTGTTGATGTAGCCCTAAGCAGAGACTGTCGAGAATCACTTTCATGGAAAGGGCCTGCCAAGCTTCCAAAAAACTACGAGTTGCCTGAAATCTCAGCAAACACTTTTAAAACCAATCTTGATGAAACTTTCAGGTAATGATCAGTACACCAATCCCACTTGGCTCACCAAATTTCATTCTTCTAGGATAATCCGTTCGTTTGCAATAACCGGTTTCATTTTGAGGTTTCACTCTGTTTTCTCCTATAGGGATACATGTATTTGGAACTCTAAATCAAACTCGGTTTGTGCTAGCTCTTTGAAATTTGACACAATAAAGCAGTTTCAAGTTCTATCTCTATGGTTTGTTTGCTGTTGATGTAGCCCTAAGCAGAGACTGGCGAGAATCTCTTTCATGGAAAGGGCCTGCCAAGCTTCCAAAAATCTACGAATTGCCTGAAATCTCAGCAAACACTTTTTCACCCAATCTTGATGAACCTTTCAGGTAATGATCAGTACACCAATCCCACTTGGCTCGCCAAATTTCGTTCTTCTAGGTTAAACCGTTCGTTGGCAGTAACCGCTTTCATTTTGAGGTTTCACTCTGTTTTCTCCTATAGGGATACATGTATTTGGAACTCTAAATCAAACACGGTTTGTGCTAGCTCTTTGTATCGTGACACAATACAGCAGTTTCAAGTTCTATCTCTATGGTTTGTTTGCTGTTGATGTAGCCCTAAGCAGAGACTGGCGAGAATCACTTTCATGGAAAGGGCCTGCCAAGCTTCCAAAAAACTACGAGTTGCCTGAAATCTCAGCAAACACTTTTTCACCCAATCTTGATGATACTTTCAGGTAATGATCAGTACACCAATCCCACTTGGCTCGCCAAATTTCGTTCTTCTAGGTTAAACCGTTCGTTGGCAGTAACCGGTTTCATTTTGAGGTTTCACTCTGTTTTCTCCTATAGGGATACATGTATTTGGAACTCTAAATCAAACACGGTTTGTGCTAGCTCTTTGAAACTTGACACAATAAAGCAGTTTCAAGTTCTATCTCTATAGTTTGTTTGCTGTTGTTGTAGCCCTAAGCAGAGACTGGTGAGAATCACTTTCATGGAAAGGGCCTGGTTAACTTCCAAAAATCTACGAGTTGCCTGAAATCTCAGCACACACTTTTTCACCCAATCCTGATGATACTTTCAGGTAATGATCAGTACACCAATCCCACTTGGCTCGCCAAATTTCGTTCTTCTAGGTTAAACCGTTCGTTGGCTGTAACCGGTTTCATTTTGAGGTTTCACTCTGTTTTATCCTAAAGGGATACAGGTATTTGGAACTCTAAATCAAACACGGTTTGTGCTAGCTCTTTGAAACTTGACACAATAAAGCAGTTTCAAGTTCTATCTCTATGGTTTTTTTGCTGTTGATGTAGCCCTAAGCAGAGACTGTCGAGAATCACTTTCATGGAAAGGGCCTGCCAAGCTTCCAAAAAACTACGAGTTGCCTGAAATCTCAGCAAACACTTTTAAAACCAATCTTGATGAAACTTTCAGGTAATGATCAGTACACCAATCCCACTTGGCTCACCAAATTTCATTCTTCTAGGATAATCCGTTCGTTTACAATAACCGGTTTCATTTTGAGGTTTCACTCTGTTTTCTCCTATAGGGATACATGTATTTGGAACTCTAAATCAAACTCGGTTTGTGCTAGCTCTTTGAAATTTGACACAATAAAGCAGTTTCAAGTTCTATCTCTATGGTTTGTTTGCTGTTGATGTAGCCCTAAGCAGAGACTGGCGAGAATCTCTTTCATGGAAAGGGCCTGCCAAACTTCCAAAAAACTACGAGTTTCCTGAAATCTCAGCAAACACTTTTTCACCCAATCTTGATGAAACTTTCAGGTAATGATCGGTACACCAATCCCACTTGGCTCGCCAAATTTCGTTCTTCTAGGTTAACCCGTTCGTTGGCAGTAACCGGTTTCATTTTGAGGTTTCACTGTGTTTTCTCCTATAGGGATACATGTATTTTGTACTCTAAATCAAACACGGTTTGTGCTAGCTCTTTGAAACTTGACACAATAAAGCAGTTTCAAGTTCTATCTCTATGGTTTGTTTGCTGTTGATGTAGCACTAAGCAGAGACTGGCGAGAATCACTTTCATGGAAAGGGCCTGCCAAGCTTCCAAAAAACTACGAGTTGCCTGAAATCTCAGCAAACACTTTTTCACCCAATCTTGATGATACTTTCAGGTAATGATCAGTACACGAATCCCCCTTGGCTTGCCAAATTTCGTTGTTCTAGTTTAAACCGTTCGTTGGCAGTAACCGGTTTCATTTTGAGGTTTCACTCTGTTTTCTCCTATAGGGATACATGTATTTGGAACTCTAAATCAAACACGGTTTGTGCTAGCTCTTTGAAACTTGACACAATAAAGCAGTTTCAAGTTCTATCTCTATGGTTTGTTTGCTGTTGATGTAGCCCTAAGCAGAGACTGGCGAGAATCATTTTCATGGAAAGGGCCTGCCAAGCCTCCAAAAAACTATGAGTTGCCTGAAATCTCAGCAAACACTTTTTCACCCAATCTTGATGAAACTTTCAGGTAATGATCAGTACACCAATCCCACTTGGCTCGCCAAATTTCGATCTTCTAGGTTAAACCGTTCGTTGGCAGTAACCGGTTTCATTTTGAGGTTTCACTCTGTTTTCTCCTATAGGGATACCTGTATTTGGAACTCTAAATCAAACACGGTTTGTGCTAGCTCTTTGAAACTTGACACAATAAAGCAGTTTCAAGTTCTATCTCTATGTTTTTTTTGCTGTTGATGTAGCCCCAAGCAGAGACTGGCGAGAATCACTTTAATGGAAAGGGCCTGCCAAGCTTCCAAAAAACTAAGAGTTGCCTGAAATCTCAGCACACACTTTTTCACCCAATCTTGATGAAACTTTCAGTTAATGATCAGTACACCAATCCCACTTGGCTCGCCGAATTTCGTTCTTCTAGGTTAAACCGTTTGTGGGCAGTAACCGGTTTCATTTTGAGGTTTCACTCTCTTTTCTCCTATAGGGATACATGTATTTGGAACTCTAAATCAAACACGGTTTGTGCTAGCTCTTTGAAACTTGACACAATAAAGCAGTTTCAAGTTCTATCTCTATGGTTTGTTTGCTGTTGATGTAGCCCTAAGCAGAGACTGGCGAGAATCACTTTCATGGAAAGGTCCTTCCAAGCTTCCAATAAACTACGAGTTGCCTGAAATCTCAGCAAACACTTTTTCACCCAATCTTGATGAAACTTTCAGGTAATGATCAGTACACCAATCCCACTTGGCTCGCCAAATTTCGTTCTTCTAGGTTAAACCGTTCGTTTGCACTAACCGTTTTAATTTGAGGTTTCACTCTCTTTTCTCCTATAGGGATACATGTATTTGGAACTCTAAATCAAACACGGTTTATGCTAGCTCTTTGAAACTTGACACAATAAAGCAGTTTCAAGTTCTATCTCTATGGTTTGTTTGCTGTAGATGTAGCCCTAAGCAGAGACTGGAGAGAATCACTTTCATGGAAAGGGCCTGCCAAGCTTCCAAAAAACTACGAGTTGCCTGAAAACTCAGCAAACACTTTTTCATTCCATCTTGATGATACTTTCAGGTAATGATCAGTACACCAATCCCACTTGGCTCGCCAAATTTCGTTCTTCTAGGTTAAACCTTTCGTTGTCAGTAACCGGTTTCATTTTGAGGTTTCACTCTGTTTTCTCTTATACGGATACATGTATTTGGAAGTCTAAATCAAACACGGTTTGTGCTAGCTCTTTGAAACTTGACACAATAAAGCAGTTTCAAGTTCTATCTCTATGGTTTGTTTGCTGTTGATGTAGCCCTAAGCAGAGACTGGCGAGAATCACTTTCATAGAAAGGGCCTGCCAAGCTTCCAAAAAACTACGAGTTGCCTGAAATCTCAGCAAACACTTTTTCACCCAATCTTGATGATACTTTCAGGTAATGATCAGTACACGAATCCCACTTGGCTCGCCAAATTTCGTTGTTCTAGGTTAAACCGTTCGTTGGCAGTAACCGGTTTCATTTTGAGGTTTCACTCTGTTTTCTCCTATAGGGATACATGTATTTGGAACTCTAAATCAAACACGGTTTGTGCTAGCTCTTTGAAACTTGACACAATAAAGCAGTTTCAAGTTCTGTCTTAATGGTTTGTTTGCTGTTGATGTAGCCCTAAGCAGAGACTGGCGAGAATCACTTTCATGGAAAGGGCCTTCCAAGCTTCCAAGAAACTACGAGTTGCCTGAAATCTCAGCACACACTTTTTCACCCAATCTTGATGAAACTTTCAGGTAATGATCAGTACACCAATCCCACTTGGCTCGCCAAATTTCATTCTTCTAGGTTAAACCGTTCGTTGGCAGTAACCGGTTTCATTTTGAGGTTTCACTCTGTTTTCTCCTATAGGGATACATGTATTTGGAACTCTAAATCAAACACGGTTTGTGCTAGCTCTTTGAAACTTGACACAATAAAGCAGTTTCAAGTTCTATAACTATGGTTTGTTTGCTGTTGATGTAGACCTAAGCAGAGACTGGCGAGAGTCACTTTCATGGAAAGGTCCTTCCAAGCTTCCAAAAAACTACGAGTTGCCTGAAATCTCAGCAAACACTTTTTCACCCAATCTTGATGATACTTTCAGGTAATGATCAGTACACGAATCCCACTTGGCTCGCCAAATTTCATTGTTCTTGGTTAAACCGTTCCTTGGCAGTAACCGGTTTCATTTTGAGGTTTCACTCTGTTTTCTCCTATAGGAATACATGTATTTGGAACTCTAAATCAAACACGGTTTGTGCTAGCTCTTTGAAACTTGACACAATAAAGCAGTTTCAAGTTCTATCTCTATGGTTTGTTTGCTGTTGATGTAGCCCTAAGCAGAGACTGGCGAGAGTCACTTTCATGGAAAGGGCCTTCCAAGCTTCCAAAAAACTACGAGTTGCCTGAAATCTCAGCAAACACTTTTTCACCCAATCTTGATGATACTTTCAGGTAATGATCAGTACACGAATCCCACTTGGCTCGCCAAATTTCGTTGTTCTAGGTTAAACCGTTCTTTGGCAGTAACCAGTTTCATTTTGAGGTTTCACTGTGTTTTCTCCTATAGGGATACATGTATTTGGAACTCTAAATCAAACACGGTTTGTGCTAGCTCTTTGAAACTTGACACAATAAAGCAGTTTCAAGTTCTATCTCTATGGTTTGTTTGCTGTTGATGTAGCCCTAAGCAGAGACTGGCGAGAGTCACTTTCATGGAAAGGGCCTTCCAAGCTTCCAAAAAACTACGAGTTGCCTGAAATCTCAGCAAACACTTTTTCACCCAATCTTGATGATACTTTCAGGTAATGATCAGTACACGAATCCCACTTGGCTCGCCAAATTTCGTTGTTCTAGGTTAAACCGTTCTTTGGCAGTAACCAGTTTCATTTTGAGGTTTCACTGTGTTTTCTCCTATAGGGATACATGTATTTGGAACTCTAAATCAAACACGGTTTGTGCTAGCTCTTTGAAACTTGACACAATAAAGCAGTTTCAAGTTCTATCTCTATGGTTTGTTTGCTGTTGATGTAGCCCTAAGCAGAGACTGGCGAGAATCACTTTCATGGAAAGGGCCTGCCAAGCTTCCAAAAAACTACGAGTTGCCTGAAATCTCAGCAAACACTTTTTCACCCAATCTTGATGAAACTTTCAGGTAATGATCAGTACAGCAATCCCACTTGGCTGGCCAAATTTCGTTCATCTAGGTTAAACCGTTCGTTGGCAGTAACCGGTTTCATTTTGAGGTTTCACTCTGTTTTCTCCTATAGGGATACATGTATTTGGAACTCTAAATCAAACATGGTTTGTGCTAGCTCTTTGAAACTTGACACAATAGAGCAGTTTCAAGTTCTATCTCTATGGTTTGTTTGCTGTTGATGTAGCCCTAAGCAGAGACTGGCGAGAATCACTTTCATGGAAAGGGCCTGCCAAGCTTCCAAAAAACTACAAGTTGCCTGATCTCAGCAAACACTTTTTCACCCAATCTTGATGATACTTTCAGGTAATGATCAGTACACCAATCCCACTTGGCTCGCCAAATTTCGTTCTTCTAGGTTAAACCGTTCGTTGGCAGTAACCGGTTTCATTTTGAGGTTTCACTCTGTTTTCTCCTATAGGGATACATGTATTTGGAACTCTAAATCAAACACGGTTTGTGCTAGCTCTTTGAAACTTGACACAATAAAGCAGTGTCAAGTTCTATCTTAATGGTTTGTTTGCTGTTGATGTAGCCCTAAGCAGAGACTGGCGAGAATCACTTTCATGGAAAGGGCCTGCTAAGCTTCCAAAATACTACGAGTTGCCTGAAATCTCAGCACACACTTTTTCACCCAATCTTGATGAAACTTTCAGGTATTGATCAGTACACCAATCCCACTTGGCTCGCCAAATTTCGTTCTTCTAGGTTAAACCGTTCGTTGGCAGTAACCAGTTTCATTTTGAGGTTTCACTGTGTTTTCTCCTATAGGGATACATGTATTTGGAACTCTAAATCAAACACGGTTTGTGCTAGCTCTTTGAAACTTGACACAATAAAGCAGTTTCAAGTTCTATCTCTATGGTTTGTTTGCTGTTGATGTAGCCCTAAGCAGAGACTGGCGAGAGTCACTTTCATGGAAAGGGCCTTCCAAGCTTCCAAAAAACTACGAGTTGCCTGAAATCTCAGCAAACACTTTTTCACCCAATCTTGATGATACTTTCAGGTAATGATCAGTACACGAATCCCACTTGGCTCGCCAAATTTCGTTGTTCTAGGTTAAACCGTTCTTTGGCAGTAACCAGTTTCATTTTGAGGTTTCACTGTGTTTTCTCCTATAGGGATACATGTATTTGGAACTCTAAATCAAACACGGTTTGTGCTAGCTCTTTGAAACTTGACACAATAAAGCAGTTTCAAGTTCTATCTCTATGGTTTGTTTGCTGTTGATGTAGCCCTAAGCAGAGACTGGCGAGAATCACTTTCATGGAAAGGGCCTGCCAAGCTTCCAAAAAACTACGAGTTGCCTGAAATCTCAGCAAACACTTTTTCACCCAATCTTGATGAAACTTTTAGGTAATGATCAGTACAGCAATCCCACTTGGCTGGCCAAATTTCGTTCATCTAGGTTAAACCGTTCGTTGGCAGTAACCGGTTTCATTTTGAGGTTTCACTCTGTTTTCTCCTATAGGGATACATGTATTTGGAACTCTAAATCACACATGGTTTGTGCTAGCTCTTTGAAACTTGACACAATAAAGCAGTTTCAAGTTCTATCTCTATGGTTTGTTTGCTGTTGATGTAGCCCTAAGCAGAGACTGGCGAGAATCACTTTCATGGAAAGGGCCTGCCAAGCTTCCAAAAAACTACAAGTTGCCTGATCTCAGCAAACACTTTTTCACCCAATCTTGATGATACTTTCAGGTAATGATCAGTACACCAATCCCACTTGGCTCGCCAAATTTCGTTCTTCTAGGTTAAACCGTTCGTTGGCAGTAACCGGTTTCATTTTGAGGTTTCACTCTGTTTTCTCCTATAGGGATACATGTATTTGGAACTCTAAATCAAACACGGTTTGTGCTAGCTCTTTGAAACTTGACACAATAAAGCAGTGTCAAGTTCTATCTTAATGGTTTGTTTGCTGTTGATGTAGCCCTAAGCAGAGACTGGCGAGAATCACTTTCATGGAAAGGGCCTGCTAAGCTTCCAAAATACTACGAGTTGCCTGAAATCTCAGCACACACTTTTTCACCCAATCTTGATGAAACTTTCAGGTATTGATCAGTACACCAATCCCACTTGGCTCGCCAAATTTCGTTCTTCTAGGTTAAACCGTTCGTTGGCAGTAACCGGTTTCATTTTGAGGTTTCACTCTGTTTTCTCCTATAGGGATACATGTATTTAGAACTCTAAATCAAACACGGTTTGTGCTAGCTCTTTGAAACTTGACACAATAAAGCAGTTTCATGTTCTATCTCTATGGTTTGTTTGCTGTTGATGTAGCCCTAAGCAGAGACTGGCGAGAATCACTTTCATGGAAAGGGCCTGCCAAGCTTCCAAAAAACTACGAGTTGCCTGAAATCTCAGCACACACTTTTTCACCCAATCTTGATGAAACTTTCAGGTAATGATCAGTACACCAATCCCACTTGGCTCGCCAAATTTCATTCTTCTAGGTTAAACCGTTCGTTGGCAGTAACCGGTTTCATTTTGAGGTTTCACTCTGTTTTCTCCTATAGGGATACATGTATTTGGAACTCTAAATCAAACACGGTTTGTGCTAGCTCTTTGAAACTTGACACAATAAAGCAGTTTCAAGTTCGATCTCTATGGTTTGTTTGCTGTTGATGTAGCCCTAAGGAGAAACTGGCGAGAATCACTTTCATGGAAAGGGCCTGCCAAGCTTCCAAAAAACTACGAGTTGCCTGAAATCTCAGCAAACACTTTTTCACCCAATCTTGATAAAACTTTCAGGTAATGATCAGTACAGCAATTCCACTTGGCTCACCAAATTTCGTTCTTCTAGGTTAAACCGTTCGTTGGCAGTTACCGGTTTCATTTTGAGGTTTCACTCTGTTTTCTCCTATAGGGATACATGTATTTGGAACTCTAAATCAAACACGGTTTGTGCTAGCTCTTTGAAACTTGACACAATAAAGCAGT
>NW_027524036.1:0-37255 GCF_052094955.1 Ictidomys tridecemlineatus
GTGATTCTCGCCAGTCTCTGCTTAGGGCTACATCAACAGCAAAAAAACCATAGAGAGAGAACTTGAAACTGCTTTATTGTGCCAAGTTTCAAAGAGCTAGCACAAACCGTGTTTGATTTAGAGTTCCAAATACATGTATCCCTATAGGAGAAAACAGAGTGAAACCTCAAAATGAAACCGGTTACTGCCAACGAACAGTTTAACCTAGAAGAACAAAATTTGGCGAGCCAAGTGGGATTGGTGTACTGATCATTACCTGAAAGTTTCATCAAGATTGGGTGAAAAAGTGTGTGCTGAGATTTCAGGCAACTCGTTTTTTGGAAGCTTGGCAGGCCCTTTCCATGAAAGTGATTCTCGCCAGTCTCTGCTTAGGGCTACATCAACAGCAAACAAACCATAGAGATAGAACTTGAAACTGCTTTATTGTGTCAAGTTTCAAAGAGCTAGCACAAACCGTGTTTGATTTAGAGTTCCAAATACATGTATCCCTATAGGAGAAAACAGAGTGAAACCTCAAAATGAAACCGGTTACTGCCAACGAACGGTTTAACCTAGAAGAACAAAATTTGGCGAGCCAAGTGGGATTGGTGTACTGATCATTACCTGAAAGTTTCATCAAGATTGGGTGAAAAGGTGTGTGCTGAGATTTCTGGCAACTCGTAGTTTTTTGGAAGCTTGGCAGGCCCTTTCCATGAAAGTGATTCTCGCCAGTGTCTGCTTAGGGCTACATCAACAGCAAACAAACCATAGAGATAGAACTTGAAACTGCTTTATTGTGTCAAGTTTCAAAGAGCTAGCACAAACCGTGTTTGATTTAGAGTTCCAAATACATGTATCCCTATAGGAGAAAACAGAGTGAAACCTCAAAATGAAACCGGTTACTGCCAACGAACGGTTTAACCTAGAAGAACGAAATTTGGCGAGCCAAGTGGGATTGGTGTACTGATCATTAACTGAAAGTTTCATCAAGATTGGGTGAAAAAGTGTGTGCTGAGATTTCAGGCAACTCGTAGTTTTTTGGAAGCTTGGCAGGCCCTTTCCATGAAAGTGATTCTCGCCAGTCTCTGCTTAGGGCTACATCAACAGCAAACAAACCATAGAGATAGAACTTGAAACTGCTTTATTGTGTCAAGTTTCAAAGAGCTAGCACAAACCGTGTTTGATTTAGAGTTCCAAATACATGTATCCCTATAGGAGAAAACAGAGTGAAACCTCAAAATGAAACCGGTTACTGCCAACGAACGGTTTAACCTAGAAGAACAAAATTTGGCGAGCCAAGTGGGATTGGTGTACTGATCATTACCTGAAAGTTTCATCAAGATTGGGTGAAAAAGTGTGTGCTGAGATTTCAGGCAACTCGTAGTTTTTTGGAAGCTTGGCAGGCCCTTTCCATGAAAGTGATTCTCGCCAGTCTCTGCTTAGGGCTACATCAACAGCAAACAAACCATAGAGATAGAACTTGAAACTGCTTTATTGTGTCAAGTATCAAAGAGCTAGCACAAACCGTGTTTGATTTAGAGATCCAAATACATGTATCCCTATAGGAGAAAACAGAGTGAAACCTCAAAATGAAACCGGTTGCTGCCAACGAACGGTTTAACCTAGAAGAACGAAATTTGGCGAGCCAAGTGGGATTGGTGTACTGATCATTACCTGAAAGTATCATCAAGATTGGGTGAAAAAGTGTTTGCTGAGATTTCAGGCAACTCGTAGTTTTTTGGAAGCTTGGCATGCCCTTTCCATGAAAGTGATTCTCGCCAGTCTCTGCTTAGGGCTACATCAACAGCAAACAAACCATAGAGATAGAACTTGAAACTGCTTTATTGTGTCAAGTTTCAAAGAGCTAGCACAAACCGTGTTTGATTTAGAGTTCCAAATACATGTATCCCTATAGGAGAAAACAGAGTGAAACCTCAAAATGAAACCGGTTACTGCCAAAGAACGGTTTAACCTAGAAGAACGAATATGGGGAGCCAAGTGGGATTGGTGTAATGATCATTACCTGAAAGTATCATCAAGATTGGGTGAAAAAGTGTTTGCTGAGATTTCAGGCAACTCATAGTTTTTTGGAAGCTTGGCAGGCCCTTTCCATGAAAGTGATTCTCGCCAGTCTCTGCTTAGGGCTACATCAACAGCAAAAAACCATAGAGAGAGAACTTGAAACTGCTTTATTGTGCCAAGTTTCAAAGAGCTAGCACAAACCGTGTTTGATTTAGAGTTCCAAATACATGTATCCCTATAGGAGAAAACAGAGTGAAACCTCAAAATGAAACCGGTTACTGCCAACGAACAGTTTAACCTAGAAGAACAAAATTTGGCGAGCCAAGTGGGATTGGTGTACTGATCATTACCTGAAAGTTTCATCAAGATTGGGTGAAAAAGTGTGTGCTGAGATTTCAGGCAACTCGTTTTTTGGAAGCTTGGCAGGCCCTTTCCATGAAAGTGATTCTCGCCAGTCTCTGCTTAGGGCTACATCAACAGCAAACAAACCATAGAGATAGAACTTGAAACTGCTTTATTGTGTCAAGTTTCAAAGAGCTAGCACAAACCGTGTTTGATTTAGAGTTCCAAATACATGTATCCCTATAGGAGAAAACAGAGTGAAACCTCAAAATGAAACCAGTTACTGCCAACGAACGGTTTAACCTAGAAGAACAAAATTTGGCGAGCCAAGTGGGATTGGTGTACTGATCATTACCTGAAAGTTTCATCAAGATTGGGTGAAAAAGTGTGTGCTGAGATTTCAGGCAACTCGTAGTTTTTTGGAAGCTTGGCAGGCCCTTTCCATGAAAGTGATTCTCGCCAGTCTGCTTAGGGCTACATCAACAGCAAACAAACCATAGAGATAGAACTTGAAACTGCTTTATTGTGTCAAGTTTCAAAGAGCTAGCACAAACCGTGTTTGATTTAGAGTTCCAAATACATGTATCCCTATAGGAGAAAACAGAGTGAAACCTCAAAATGAAACCGGTTACTGCCAACGAACGGTTTAACCTAGAAGAACGAAATTTGGCGATCCAAGTGGGATTGGTGTACTGATCATTAACTGAAAGTTTCATCAAGATTGGGTGAAAAAGTGTGTGCTGAGATTTCAGGCAACTCGTAGTTTTTTGGAAGCTTGGCAGGCCCTTTCCATGAAAGTGATTCTCGCCAGTCTCTGCTTAGGGCTACATCAACAGCAAACAAACCATAGAGATAGAACTTGAAACTGCTTTATTGTGTCAAGTTTCAAAGAGCTAGCACAAACCGTGTTTGATTTAGAGTTCCAAATACATGTATCCCTATAGGAGAAAACAGAGTGAAACCTCAAAATGAAACCGGTTACTGCCAACGAACGGTTTAACCTAGAAGAACAAAATTTGGCGAGCCAAGTGGGATTGGTGTACTGATCATTACCTGAAAGTTTCATCAAGATTGGGTGAAAAAGTGTGTGCTGAGATTTCAGGCAACTCGTAGTTTTTTGGAAGCTTGGCAGGCCCTTTCCATGAAAGTGATTCTCGCCAGTCTCTGCTTAGGGCTACATCAACAGCAAACAAACCATAGAGATAGAACTTGAAACTGCTTTATTGTGTCAAGTATCAACGAGCTAGCACAAACCGTGTTTGATTTAGAGTTCCAAATACATGTATCCCTATAGGAGAAAACAGAGTGAAACCTCAAAATGAAACCGGTTGCTGCCAACGAACGGTTTAACCTAGAAGAACGAAATTTGGCGAGCCAAGTGGGATTGGTGTACTGATCATTACCTGAAAGTATCATCAAGATTGGGTGTAAAAGTGTTTGCTGAGATTTCAGGCAACTCGTAGTTTTTTGGAAGCTTGGCATGCCCTTTCCATGAAAGTGATTCTCGCCAGTCTCTGCTTAGGGCTACATCAACAGCAAACAAACCATAGAGATAGAACTTGAAACTGCTTTATTGTGTCAAGTTTCAAAGAGCTAGCACAAACCGTGTTTGATTTAGAGTTCCAAATACATGTATCCCTATAGGAGAAAACACAGTGAAACCTCAAAATGAAACCGGTTACTTCCAAAGAACGGTTTAACCTAGAAGAACGAATATGGGGAGCCAAGTGGGATTGGTGTAATGATCATTACCTGAAAGTATCATCAAGATTGGGTGAAAAAGTGTTTGCTGAGATTTCAGGCAACTCGTAGTTTTTTGGAAGCTTGGCAGGCCCTTTCCATGAAAGTGATTCTCGCCAGTCTCTGCTTAGGGCTACATCAACAGCAAAAAACTATAGAGAGAGAACTTGAAACTGCTTTATTGTGCCAAGTTTCAAAGAGCTAGCACAAACCGTGTTTGATTTAGAGTTCCAAATACATGTATCCCTATAGGAGAAAACAGAGTGAAACCTCAAAATGAAACCGGTTACTGCCAACGAACAGTTTAACCTAGAAGAACAAAATTTGGCGAGCCAAGTGGGATTGGTGTACTGATCATTACCTGAAAGTTTCATCAAGATTGGGTGAAAAAGTGTGTGCTGAGATTTCAGGCAACTCGTTTTTTGGAAGCTTGGCAGGCCCTTTCCATGAAAGTGATTCTCGCCAGTCTCTGCTTAGGGCTACATCAACAGCAAACAAACCATAGAGATAGAACTTGAAACTGCTTTATTGTGTCAAGTTTCAAAGAGCTAGCACAAACCGTGTTTGATTTAGAGTTCCAAATACATGTATCCCTATAGGAGAAAACAGAGTGAAACCTCAAAATGAAACCAGTTACTGCCAACGAACGGTTTAACCTAGAAGAACAAAATTTGGCGAGCTAAGTGGGATTGGTGTACTGATCATTACCTGAAAGTTTCATCAAGATTGGGTGAAAAAGTGTGTGCTGAGATTTCAGGCAACTCGTAGTTTTTTGGAAGCTTGGCAGGCCCTTTCCATGAAAGTGATTCTCGCCAGTCTGCTTAGGGCTACATCAACAGCAAACAAACCATAGAGATAGAACTTGAAACTGCTTTATTGTGTCAAGTATCAAAGAGCTAGCACAAACCGTGTTTGATTTAGAGTTCCAAATACATGTATCATTATAGGAGAAAACAGAGTGAAACCTCAAAATGAAACCGGTTACTGCCAACGAACGGTTTAACCTAGAAGAACGAAATTTGGCGAGCCAAGTGAAATTGGTGTACTGATCATTACCTGAAAGTATCATCAAGATTGGGTGAAAAAGTGTTTGCTGAGATTTCAGGCAACTCGTAGTTTTTTGGAAGCTTGGCATGCCCTTTCCATGAAAGTGATTCTCGCCAGTCTCTGCTTAGGGCTACATCAACAGCAAACAAACCATAGAGATAGAACTTGAAACTGCTTTATTGTGTCAAGTTTCAAAGAGCTAGCACAAACCGTGTTTGATTTAGAGTTCCAAATACATGTATCCCTATAGGAGAAAACAGAGTGAAACCTCAAAATGAAACCGGTTACTGCCAAAGAACGGTTTAACCTAGAAGAACGAATATGGGGAGCCAAGTGGGATTGGTGTAATGATCATTACCTGAAAGTATCATCAAGATTGGGTGAAAAAGTGTTTGCTGAGATTTCAGGAAACTCGTTTTTTGGAAGCTTGGCAGGCCCTTTCCATGAAAGTGATTCTCGCCAGTCTCTGCTTAGGGCTACATCAACAGCAAAAAACCATAGAGAGAGAACTTGAAACTGCTTTATTGTGCCAAGTTTCAAAGAGCTAGCACAAACCGTGTTTGATTTAGAGTTCCAAATACATGTATCCCTATAGGAGAAAACAGAGTGAAACCTCAAAATGAAACCGGTTACTGCCAACGAACAGTTTTAACCTAGAAGAACAAAATTTGGCAAGCCAAGTGGGATTGGTGTACTGATCATTACCTGAAAGTTTCATCAAGATTGGGTGAAAAAGTGTGTGCTGAGATTTCAGGCAACTCGTTTTTTGGAAGCTTGGCAGGCCCTTTCCATGAAAGTGATTCTCGCCAGTCTCTGCTTAGGGCTACATCAACAGCAAACAAACCATAGAGATAGAACTTGAAACTGCTTTATTGTGTCAAGTTTCAAAGAGCTAGCACAAACCGTGTTTGATTTAGAGTTCCAAATACATGTATCCCTATAGGAGAAAACAGAGTGAAACCTCAAAATGAAACCGGTTACTGCCAACGAACGGTTTAACCTAGAAGAACAAAATTTGGCGAGCCAAGTGGGATTGGTGTACTGATCATTACCTGAAAGTTTCATCAAGATTGGGTGAAAAGGTGTGTGCTGAGATTTCTGGCAACTCGTAGTTTTTTGGAAGCTTGGCAGGCCCTTTCCATGAAAGTGATTCTCGCCAGTGTCTGCTTAGGGCTACATCAACAGCAAACAAACCATAGAGATAGAACTTGAAACTGCTTTATTGTGTCAAGTTTCAAAGAGCTAGCACAAACCGTGTTTGATTTAGAGTTCCAAATACATGTATCCCTATAGGAGAAAACAGAGTGAAACCTCAAAATGAAACCGGTTACTGCCAACGAACGGTTTAACCTAGAAGAACGAAATTTGGCGAGCCAAGTGGGATTGGTGTACTGATCATTAACTGAAAGTTTCATCAAGATTGGGTGAAAAAGTGTGTGCTGAGATTTCAGGCAACTCGTAGTTTTTTGGAAGCTTGGCAGGCCCTTTCCATGAAAGTGATTCTCGCCAGTCTCTGCTTAGGGCTACATCAACAGCAAACAAACCATAGAGATAGAACTTGAAACTGCTTTATTGTGTCAAGTATCAAAGAGTTAGCACAAACCGTGTTTGATTTAGAGTTCCAAATACATGTATCCCTATAGGAGAAAACAGAGTGAAACCTCAAAATGAAACCGGTTGCTGCCAACGAACGGTTTAACCTAGAAGAACGAAATTTGGCGAGCCAAGTGGGATTGGTGTACTGATCATTACCTGAAAGTATCATCAAGATTGGGTGAAAAAGTGTTTGCTGAGATTACAGGCAACTCGTAGTTTTTTGGAAGCTTGGCATGCCCTTTCCATGAAAGTGATTCTCGCCAGTCTCTGCTTAGGGCTACATCAACAGCAAACAAACCATAGAGATAGAACTTGAAACTGCTTTATTGTGTCAAGTTTCAAAGAGCTAGCACAAACCGTGTTTGATTTAGAGTTCCAAATACATGTATCCCTATAGGAGAAAACAGAGTGAAACCTCAAAATGAAACCGGTTACTGCCAAAGAACGGTTTAACCTAGAAGAACGAATATGGGGAGCCAAGTGGGATTGGTGTAATGATCATTACCTGAAAGTATCATCAAGATTGGGTGAAAAAGTGTTTGCTGAGATTTCAGGCAACTCGTAGTTTTTTGGAAGCTTGGCAGGCCCTTTCCATGAAAGTGATTCTCGCCAGTCTCTGCTTAGGGCTACATCAACAGCAAAAAACCATAGAGAGAGAACTTGAAACTGCTTTATTGTGCCAAGTTTCAAAGAGCTAGCACAAACCGTGTTTGATTTAGAGTTCCAAATACATGTATCCCTATAGGAGAAAACAGAGTGAAACCTCAAAATGAAACCGGTTACTGCCAACGAACAGTTTAACCTAGAAGAACAAAATTTGGCGAGCCAAGTGGGATTGGTGTACTGATCATTACCTGAAAGTTTCATCAAGATTGGGTGAAAAAGTGTGTGCTGAGATTTCAGGCAACTCGTTTTTTGGAAGCTTGGCAGGCCCTTTCCATGAAAGTGATTCTCGCCAGTCTCTGCTTAGGGCTACATCAACAGCAAACAAACCATAGAGATAGAACTTGAAACTGCTTTATTGTGTCAAGTTTCAAAGAGCTAGCACAAACCGTGTTTGATTTAGAGTTCCAAATACATGTATCCCTATAGGAGAAAACACAGTGAAACCTCAAAATGAAACCGGTTACTGCCAACGAACGGTTTAACCTAGAAGAACGAAATTTGGCGAGCCAAGTGAAATTGGTGTATTGATCATTACCTGAAAGTTTCATCAAGATTGGGTAAAAAGTGTGTGCTGAAATTTCAGGCAACTCGTAGTTTTTTGGAAGCTTGGCAGGCCCTTTCCATGGAAAGTGATTCTCGCCAGTCTCTGCTTAGGGCTATATCAACAGCAAACAAAGCATAGAGATAGAACTTGAAACTGCTTTATTGTGTCAAGTTTCAAAGAGCTAGCACAAACCGTGTTTGATTTAGAGTTCCAAATACATGTATCCCTATAGGAGAAAACAGAGTGAAACCTCAAAATGAAACCGGTTACTGCCAACGAACGGTTTTAACCTAGAAGAACGAAATTTGGCGAGCCAAGTGAAATTGGTGTATTGATCATTACCTGAAAGTTTCATCAAGATTGGGTAAAAAGTGTGTGCTGAAATTTCAGGCAACTCGTAGTTTTTTGGAAGCTTGGCAGGCCCTTTCCATGAAAGTGATTCTCGCCAGTCTCTGCTTAGGGCTATATCAACAGCAAACAAAGCATAGAGATAGAACTTGAAACTGCTTTATTGTGTCAAGTTTCAAAGAGCTAGCACAAACCGTGTTTGATTTAGAGTTCCAAATACATGTATCCCTATAGGAGAAAACAGAGTGAAACCTCAAAATGAAACCGGTTACTGCCAACGAACGGTTTAACCTAGAATAACGAAATTTGGCGAGCCAAGTGGGATTGGTGTACTGATCATTACCTGAAAGTTTCATCAAGATTGGGTGAAAAAGTGTGTGCTGAGATTTCAGGCAACTCGTAGTTTTTTGGAAGCTTGGCAGGCCCTTTCCATGAAAGTGATTCTCGCCAGTCTCTGCTTAGGGCTACATCAACAGCAAACAAACCATAGAGATAGAACTTGAAACTGCTTTATTGTGTCAAGTTTCAAAGAGCTAGCACAAACCGTGTTTGATTTAGACTTCCAAATACATGTATCCCTATAGGAGAAAACAGAGTGAAACCTCAAAATGAAACCGGTTACTGCCAACGAACGGTTTAACCTAGAAGAACGAAATTTGGTGAGCCAAGTGGGATTGCTGTACTGATCATTACCTGAAAGTTTCATCAAGATTGGGTGAAAAAGTGTTTGCTGAGATTTGAGGCAACTCGTACTTTTTTGGAAGCTTGGCAGGCCCTTTCCATGAAAGTGATTCTCGCCAGTCTCTGCTTAGGGCTACATCAACAGCAAACAAACCATAGAGATAGAACTTGAAACTGCTTTATTCTGTCAAGTTTCAAAGAGCTAGCACAAACCGTGTTGGATTTAGAGTTCCAAATACATGTATCCCTCTAGGAGAAAACAGAGTGAAACCTCAAAATGAAACCGGTTACTGCCAACGACCGGTTTAACCTAGAAGAACGAAATTTGGCGAGCCAAGTGGGATTGGTGTACTGATCATTACCTGAAAGTATCATCAAGATTGGGTGAAAAAGTGTTTTCTGAGATTTCAGGAAACTCGTAGTTTTTTGGAAGCTTGGCAGGCCCTTTCCATGAAAGTGATTCTCGCCAGTCTCTGCTTAGGGCTACATCAACAGCAAACAAACCATAGAGATAGAACTTGAAACTGCTTTATTGTGTCAAGTTTCAAAGAGCTAGCACAAACCGTGTTTGATTTAGACTTTCAGATACATGTATCCCTATAGGAGAAAACAGAGTGAAACCTCAAAATGAAACCGGTTACTGCCAACGAACGGTTTAACCTAGAAGAACGAAATTTGGCGAGCCAAGTGGGATTGGTGTACTGATCATTACCTGAAAGTTTCATCAAGATTGGGTGAAAAAGTGTGTGCTGAGATTTCAGGCAACTCGTAGTTTTTTGGAAGCTTGGCAGGCCCTTTCCATGAAAGTGATTCTCGCCAGTCTCTGCTTAGGGCTACATCAACAGCAAACAAACCATAGAGATAGAACTTGAAACTGCTTTATTCTGTCAAGTTTCAAAGAGCTAGCACAAACCGTGTTTGATTTAGAGTTCCAAATACATGTATCCCTATAGGAGAAAACAGAGTAAAACCTCAAAATGAAACCGGTTACTGCCAACGAACGGTTTAAACCTAGAAGAACGAAATTTGTCGAGCCAAGTGGGATTGGTGTACTGATCATTACCTGAAAGTTTCATCAAGATTGGGTGAAAAAGTGTGTGCTGAGATTTCAGGCAACTCGTAGTTTTTTGGAAGCTTGGCAGGCCCTTTCCATGAAAGTGATTCTCGCCAGTCACTGCTTAGGGCTACATCAACAGCAAACAAACCATAGAGATAGAACTTGAAACTGCTTTATTGTGTCAAGTTTCAAAGAGCTAGCACAAACCGTGTTTGATTTAGAGTTCCAAATACATGTATCCCTATAGGAGAAAACAGAGTGAAACCTCAAAATGAAACCGGTTACTGCCAACGACCGGTTTAACCTAGAAGAACGAAATTTGGCGAGCCAAGTGGGATTGGTGTACTGATCATTACCTGAAAGTTTCATCAAGATTGGGTCAAAAAGTGTGTGCTGAGATTTCAGGCAACTCGTAGTTTTTTGGAAGCTTGGCAGGCCCTTTCCATGAAAGTGATTCTCGCCAGTCTCTGCTTAGGGCTACATCAACAGCAAAGAAACCATAGAGATAGAACTTGAAACTGCTTTATTCTGTCAAGTTTCAAAGAGCTAGCACAAACCGTGTTTGATTTAGAGTTCCAAATACATGTATCCCTATAGGAGAAAACAGAGTAAAACCTCAAAATGAAACCGGTTACTGCCAACAAACGGTTTAACCTAGAAGAACGAAATTTGTCGAGCCAAGTGGGATTGGTGTACTGATCATTACCTGAAA
Source organism: Ictidomys tridecemlineatus (assembly GCF_052094955.1). NCBI lineage: Eukaryota > Metazoa > Chordata > Mammalia > Rodentia > Sciuridae > Ictidomys > Ictidomys tridecemlineatus. The sequence continues at coordinate 10,735 of NW_027524036.1, forward strand.
GTTTCATCAAGATTGGGTGAAAAAGTGTGTGCTGAGATTTCAGGCAACTCGTAGTTTTTTGGAAGCTTGGCAGGCCCTTTCCATGAAAGTGATTCTCTCCAGTCACTGCTTAGGGCTACATCAACAGCAAACAAACCATAGAGATAGAACTTGAAACTGCTTTATTCTGTCAAGTTTCAAAGAGCTAGCACAAACCGTGTTTGATTTAGAGTTCCAAATACATGTATCCCTATAGGAGAAAACAGAGTGAAACCTCAAAATGAAACCGGTTACTGCCAACGACCGGTTTAACCTAGAAGAACGAAATTTGGCGAGCCAAGTGGGATTGGTGTACTGATCATTACCTGAAAGTATCATCAAGATTGGGTGAAAAAGTGTTTGCTGAGATTTCAGGCAACTCGTAGTTTTTTGGAAGCTTGGCAGGCCCTTTCCATGAAAGTGATTCTCGCCAGTCTCTGCTTAGGGCTACATCAACAGCAAACAAACCATAGAGATAGAACTTGAAACTGCTTTATTGTGTCAAGTTTCAAAGAGCTAGCACAAACCGTGTTTGATTTAGACTTCCAAATACATGTATCCCTATAGGAGAAAACAGAGTGAAACCTCAAAATGAAACCGGTTACTGCCAACGAACGGTTTAACCTAGAAGAACGAAATTTGGTGAGCCAAGTGGGATTGGTGTACTGATCATTACCTGAAAGTTTCATCAAGATTGGGTGAAAAATTGTTTGCTGAGATTTGAGGCAACTCGTACTTTTTTGGAAGCTTGGCAGGCCCTTTCCATGAAAGTGATTCTCGCCAGTCTCTGCTTAGGGCTACATCAACAGCAAACAAACCATAGAGATAGAACTTGAAACTGCTTTATTCTGTCAAGTTTCAAAGAGCTAGCACAAACCGTGTTTGATTTAGAGTTCCAAATACATGTATCCCTATAGGAGAAAACAGAGTGAAACCTCAAAATGAAACCGGTTACTGTCAACGACCGGTTTAAACTAGAAGAACGAAATTTGGCGAGACAAGTGGGATTGGTGTACTGATCATTACCTGAAAGTATCATCAAGATTGGGTGAAAAAGTGTTTGCTGAGATTTCAGGAAACTCGTAGTTTTTTGGAAGCTTGGCAGGCCCTTTCCATGAAAGTGATTCTCGCCAGTCTCTGCTTAGGGCTACATCAACAGCAAACAAACCATAGAGATAGAACTTGAAACTGCTTTATTGTGTCAAGTTTCAAAGAGCTAGCACAAACCGTGTTTGATTTAGACTTTCAGATACATGTATCCCTATAGGAGAAAACAGAGTGAAACCTCAAAATGAAACCGGTTACTGCCAACGAACGGTTTAACCTAGAAGAACGAAATTTGGCGAGCCAAGTGGGATTGGTGTACTGATCATTACCTGAAAGTTTCATCAAGATTGGGTGAAAAAGTGTGTGCTGAGATTTCAGGCAACTCGTAGTTTTTTGGAAGCTTGGCAGGCCCTTTCCATGAAAGTGATTCTCGCCAGTCTCTGCTTAGGGCTACATCAACAGCAAACAAACCATAGAGATAGAACTTGAAACTGCTTTATTGTGTCAAGTTTCAAAGAGCTAGCACAAACCGTGTTTGATTTAGAGTTCCAAATACATGTATCCCTATAGGAGAAAACAGAGTGAAACCTCAAAATGAAACCGGTTACTGCCAACGAACGGTTTAACCTAGAAGAACGAAATTTGGCGAGCCAAGTGGGATTGCTGTACTGATCATTACCTGAAAGTATCATCAAGATTGGGTGAAAAAGTGTTTGCTGAGATTTCAGGCAACTCGTAGTTTTTTGGAAGCTTGGCAGGCCCTTTCCATGAAAGTGATTCTCGCCAGTCTCTGCTTAGGGCTACATCAACAACAAACAAACCATAGAGATAGAACTTGAAACTGCTTTATTGTGTCAAGTTTCAAAGAGCTAGCACAAACCGTGTTTGATTTAGAGTTCCAAATACATGTATCCCTATAGGAGAAAACAGAGTGAAACCTCAAAATGAAACCGGTTACTGCCAACGACCGGTTAAACTTAGAAGAACGAAATTTGGCGAGCCAAGTGGGATTGGTGTACTGATCATTACCTGAAAGTATCATCAAGATTGGGTGAAAAAGTGTTTGCTGAGATTTCAGGCAACTCGTAGTTTTTTGGAAGCTTGGCAGTCCCTTTCCATGAAAGTGATTCTCGCCAGTCTCTGCTTAGGGCTACATCAACAGCAAACAAACCATAGAGATAGAACTTGAAACTGCTTTATTGTGTCAAGTTTCAAAGAGCTAGCACAAACCGTGTTTGATTTAGAGTTCCAAATACATGTATCCCTATAGGAGAAAACAGAGTGAAACCTCAAAATGAAACCGGTTACTGCCAATGACCGGTTTAACCTAGAAGAACGAAATTTGGCGAGCCAAGTGGGATTGGTGTACTGATCATTACCTGAAAGTTTCATCAAGATTGGGTGAAAAAATGTGTGCTGAGATTTCAGGCAACTCGTAGTTTTTTGGAAGCTTGGCAGGCCCTTTCCATGAAAGTGATTCTCGCCAGTCTCTGCTTAGGGCTACATCAACAGCAAACAAACCATAGAGATAGAACTTGAAACTGCTTTATTGTGTCAAGTTTCAAAGAGCTAGCACAAACCGTGTTTGATTTAGACTTCCAGATACATGTATCCCTATAGGAGAAAACAGAGTGAAACCTCAAAATGAAACCGGTTACTGCCAACGAACGGTTTAACCTAGAAGAACGAAATTTGGCGAGCCAAGTGGGATTGGTGTACTGATCATTACCTGAAAGTTTCATCAAGATTGGGTGAAAAAGTGTGTGCTGAGATTTCAGGCAACTCGTAGTTTTTTGGAAGCTTGGCAGGCCCTTTCCATGAAAGTGATTCTCGCCAGTCTCTGCCTAGGGCTACATCAACAGCAAACAAACCATAGAGATAGAACTTGAAACTGCTTTATTGTGTCAAGTTTCAAAGAGCTAGCACAAACCGTGTTTGATTTAGAGTTCCAAGTACATGTATCCCTATAGGAGAAAACAGAGTGAAACCTCAAAATGAAACCGGTTACTGCCAACGAATGGTTTAACCTAGAAGAACAAAATTTGGCGAGCCAAGTGGGATTGGTGTACTGATCATTACCTGAAAGTTTCATCAAGATTGGGTGAAAAAGTGTGTGCTGAGATTTCAGGCAACTCGTAATTTTTTGGAAGCTTGGCAGGCCCTTTCCATGAAAGTGATTCTCGCCAGTCTCTGCTTAGGGCTACATCAACAGCAAACAAACCATAGAGATAGAACTTGAAACTGCTTTATTGTGTCAAGTTTCAAATAGCTAGCACAAACCATGTTTGATTTAGACTTCCAAATACATGTATCCCTATAGGAGAAAACAGAGTGAAACCTCAAAATGAAACCGGTTACTGCCAACGAACGGTTTAACCTAGAAGAACGAAATTTGGTGAGCCAAGTGGGATTGGTGTACTGATCATTAACTGAAAGTTTCATCAAGATTGGGTGAAAAAGTGTTTGCTGAGATTTCAGGCAACTCGTAGTTTTTTGGAAGCTTGGCAGGCCCTTTCCATGAAAGTGATTCTCGCCAGTCTCTGCTTAGGGCTACATCAACAGCAAACAAACCATAGAGATAGAACTTGAAACTGCTTTATTCTGTCAAGTTTCAAAGAGCTAGCACAAACCGTGTTTGATTTAGAGTTCCAAATACATGTATCCCTATAGGAGAAAACAGAGTGAAACCTCAAAATGAAACCGGTTACTGCCAACGACCGGTTTAACCTAGAAGAACGAAATTTGGCGAGCCAAGTGGGATTGGTGTACTGATCATTACCTGAAAGTATCATCAAGATTGGGTGAAAAAGTGTTTGCTGAGATTTCAGGCAACTCGTAGTTTTTTGGAAGCTTGGCAGGCCCTTTCCATGAAAGTGATTCTCGCCAGTCTCTGCTTAGGGCTACATCAACAGCAAACAAACCATAGAGATAGAACTTGAAACTGCTTTATTGTGTCAAGTTTCAAAGAGCTAGCACAAACCGTGTTTGATTTAGACTTCCAGATACATGTATCCCTATAGGAGAAAACAGAGTGAAACCTCAAAATGAAACCGGTTACTGCCAACGAACGGTTTAACCTAGAAGAACGAAATTTGGCGAGCCAAGTGGGATTGGTGTACTGATCATTACCTGAAAGTTTCATCAAGATTGGGTGAAAAAGTGTGTGCTGAGATTTCAGGCAACTCGTAGTTTTTTGGAAGCTTGGCAGGCCCTTTCCATGAAAGTGATTCTCGCCAGTCTCTGCTTAGGGCTACATCAACAGCAAACAAACCATAGAGATAGAACTTGAAACTGCTTTATTCTGTCAAGTTTCAAAGAGCTAGCACAAACCGTGTTTGATTTAGAGTTCAAAATACATGTATCCCTATAGGAGAAAACAGAGTGAAACCTCAAAATGAAACCGGTTACTGCCAACGAACGGTTTAACCTAGAAGAACGAAATTTGGCGAGCCAAGTGGGATTGGTGTACTGATCATTACCTGAAAGTTTCATCAAGATTCGGTGAAAAACTGTTTGCTGAGATTTCAGGCAACTCGTAGTTTTTTGGAAGCTTGGCAGGCCCTTTCCATGAAAGTGATTCTCGCCAGTCTCTGCTTAGGGCTACATCAACAGCAAACAAACCATAGAGATAGAACTTGAAACTGCTTTATTGTGTCACGTTTCAAAGAGCTAGCACAAACCTTGTTTGATTTAGAGTTCCAAATACATGTATCCCTATAGGAGAAAACAGAGTGAAACCTCAAAATGAAACCGATTACTGCCAACGAACGGTTTAACCTAGAAGAACGAAATTTGGCAAGCCAAGTGGGATTGGTGTACTGATCATTAACTGAAAGTTTCATCAAGATTGGGTGAAAAAATGTGTGCTGAGATTTCAGGCAACTCGTAGTTTTTTGGAAGCTTGGCAGGCCCTTTCCATGAAAGTGATTCTCGCCAGTCTCTGCTTAGGGCTACATCAACAGCAAACAAACTATAGAGATAGAACTTGAAACTGCTTTATTGTGTCAAGTTTCAAAGAGCTAACACAAACCGTGTTTGATTTAGACTTCCAAATACATGTATCCCTATAGGAGAAAACAGAGTGAAACCTCAAAATGAAACCGGTTACTGCCAACGAACGGTTTAACCTAGAAGAACGAAATTTGGCAAGCCAAGTGGGATTGGTGTACTGATCATTACCTGAAAGTATCATCAAGATTGGGTGAAAAAGTGTTTGCTGAGATTTCAGGCAACTCGTAGTTTTTTGGAAGCTTGTCAGGCCCTTTCCATGAAAGTGATTCTCGCCAGTCTCTGCTTAGGGCTACATCAACAGCAAACAAACCATAGAGATAGAACTTGAAACTGCTTTATTGTGTCAAGTTTCAAAGACCTAGCACAAACCATGTTTGATTTAGACTTCCAGATACATGTATCCCTATAGGAGAAAACAGAGTGAAACCTCAAAATGAAACCGGTTACTGCCAACGAACGGTTTAACCTAGAAGAACGAAATTTGGCGAGCCAAGTGGGATTGGTGTACTGATCATTACCTGAAAGTTTCATCAAGATTGGGTGAAAAAGTGTTTGCTGAGATTTCAGGCAACTCGTAGTTTTTTGGAAGCTTGGCAGGCCCTTTCCATGAAAGTGATTCTCGCCAGTCTCTGCTTAGGGCTACATCAACAGCAAACAAACCATAGAGATAGAACTTGAAACTGCTTTATTCTGTCAAGTTTCAAAGAGCTAGCACAAACCGTGTTTGATTTAGAGTTCCCAATACATGTATCCCTATAGGAGAAAACAGAGTGAAACCTCAAAATGAAACCGGTTACTGCCAACGAACGGTTTAACCTAGAAGAACAAAATTTGGCGAGCCAAGTGGGATTGGTGTACTGATCATTAACTGAAAGTTTCATCAAGATTGGGTGAAAAAGTGTGTGCTGAGATTTCAAGCAACTCGTAGTTTTTTGGAAGCTTGGCAGGCCCTTTCCATGAAAGTGATTCTCGCCAGTCTCTGCTTAGGGCTACATCAACAGCAAACAAACCATAGAGATAGAACTTGAAACTGCTTTATTGTGTCAAGTTTCAAAGAGCTAGCACAAACCGTGTTTGATTTAGACTTCCAAATACATGTATCCCTATAGGATAAAACAGAGTGAAACCTCAAAATGAAACCGGTTACTGCCAACGAACGCTTTAACCTAGAAGAACGAAATTTGGTGAGCCAAGTGGGATTGTTGTACTGATCATTACCTGAAAGTTTCATCAAGATTGGGTGAAAAAGTGTGTGCTGAGATTTCAGGCAACTCGTAGTTTTTTGGAAGCTTGGCAGGCCCTTTCCATGAAAGTGATTCTCGCCAGTCTCTGCTTAGGGCTACCTCAACAGCAAACAAACCATAGAGATAGAACTTGAATCTGCTTTATTGTGTCAAGTTTCAAAGAGCTAGTACAAACCGTGTTTGATTTAAAGTTCCAAATACATGTATCCCTATAGGAGAAAACAGAGTGAAACCTCAAAATGAAACCGGTTACTGCCAACGAACGATTTAACCTAGAAGAACGAAATTTGGCGAGCCAAGTGAAATTGGTGTACTGATCATTACCTGAAAGTTTCATCAAGATTGGGTGAAAAAGTGTGTGCTGAGATTTCAGGCAACTCGTAGTTTTTTGGAAGCTTGGCAGGCCCTTTCAATGAAAGTGATTCTCGCCAGTCTCTGCTTAGGGCTACATCACAGCAAACAAACCATAGAGATAGAACTTGAAACTGCTTTATTGTGTGAAGTTTCAAAGAGCTAGCACAAACCGTGTTTGATTTAGAGTTCCAAATACATGTATCCCTATAGGAGAAAACAGAGTGAAACCTCAAAATGAAACCGGTTACTGCCAACGAACGGTTTAACCTAGAAGAACGAAATTTGGCGAGCCAAGTGAGATTGGTGTACTGATCATTACCTGAAAGTTTCATCAAGATTGGGTGAAAAAGTGTGTGCTGAGATTTCAGGAAACTCGTAATTTTTTGGAAGCTTGGCAGGCCCTTTCCATGAAAGTGATTCTCGCCAGTCTCTGCTTAGGGCTACATCAACAGAAAACAAACCATACAGATAGAACTTGAAACTTCTTTATTGTGTCAAGTTTCAAAGAGCTAGCACAAACCGTGTTTGATTTAGACTTCCAGATACATGTATCCCTATAGGAGAAAACAGAGTGAAACCTCAAAATGAAACCGGTTACTGCCAACGAAAGGTTTAACCTAGAAGAACGAAATTTGGCGAGCCAAGTGGGATTGGTGTACTGATCATTACCTGAAAGTATCATCAAGATTGGGTGAAAAAGTGTTTGCTGAGATTTCAGGCAACTCGTAGTTTTTTGGAAGCTTGGCAGGCCCTTTCCATGAAAGTGATTCTCGCCAGTCTCTGCTTAGGGCTACTTCAAGAGCAAACGAACCATAGAGATAGAACTTGAAACTGCTTTATTGTGTCAAGTTTCAAAGAGCTTGCACAAACCGTGTTTGATTTAGAGTTCCAAATACATGTATCCCTATAGGAGAAAACAGAGTGAAACCTCAAAATGAAACCGGTTACTGCCAAAGAACGGTTTAACCTAGAAGAACGAAATTTGGCGAGCCAAGTGGGATTGGTGTACTGATCATTACCTGAAAGTTTCATCAAGATTGGGTGAAAAAGTGTTTGCTGATATTTCAGGCAACTCGTAGTTTTTTGGAAGCTTGGCAGGCCCTTTCCATGAAAGTGATTCTCGCCAGTCTCTGCTTAGGGCTACATCAACAGCAAACAAACCATAGAGATAGAACTTGAAACTGCTTTATTGTGTCAAGTTTCAAAGAGCTAGCACAAACCGTGTTTGATTTAGAGTTCCAAATACATGTATCCCTATAGGAGAAAATAGAGTGAAACCTCAAAATGAAACCGGTTACTGCCAACGAACGGTTTAACCTAGAAGAACGAAATTTGGCGAGCCAAGTGGGATTGGTGTACTGATCATTACCTGAAAGTTTCATCAAGATTGGGTGAAAAAGTGTTTGCTGAGATTTCAGGCAACTCGTAGTTTTTTGGAAGCTTGGCAGGCCCTTTCCATGAAAGTGATTCTCGCCAGTCTCTGCTTAGGGCTATATCAACAGCAAACAAACCATAGAGATAGAACTTGAAACTGCTTTATTGTGTCAAGTTTCAAAGAGCTAGCACAAACCGTGTTTGATTTAGAGTTCCAAATACATGTATCCCTATAGGAGAAAACAGATTGAAACCTCAAAATGAAACCAGTAACTGCCAACGAAGGGTTTAACCTAGAAGAACGAAATTTGGCGAGCCAAGTGGGATTGGTGTACTGATGATTACCTGAAAGTTTCCTCAAGATTGGGTGAAAAAGTGTGTGCCGAGATTTCAGGCAACTCGTAGTTTTTTGGATTCTTGGCACAGGCCCTTTCCATGAAAGTGATTCTCGCCAGTCTCTGCTTAGGGCTACATCAACAGCAAACAAACCATAGAGATAGAACTTGAAACTGCTTTATTGTGTCAAGTTTCAAAGAGCTAGCACAAACCGTGTTTGATTTAGAGTTCCAAATACATCTATCCCTATAGGAGAAAACAGAGTGAAACCTCAAATGAAACCGGTTACTGCCAACAAACGGTTTAACCTAGAAGAACGAAATTTGGCGAGCCAAGTGGGATTGGTGTACTGATCATTACCTGAAAGTTTCATCAAGATTGGGTGAAAAAGTGTTTGCTGAGATTTCAGGCAACTCGTAGTTTTTTGGAAGCTTGGCAGGCCCTTTCCATGAAAGTGATTCTCGCCAGTCTCTGCTTAGGGCTACATCAACAGCAAACGAACCATAGAGATAGAACTTGAAACTGCTTTATTGTGTCAAGTTTCAAAGAGCTAGCACAAACCGTGTTTGATTTAGAGTTCCAAATACATGTATCCCTATAGGAGAAAACAGAGTGAAACCTCAAAATGAAACCGGTTACTGCCAACGAACGGTTTAACCTAGAGAAACGAAATTTGGTGAGCCAAGTGGGATTGGTGTACTGATCATTACCTGAAAGTTTCATCAAGATTGGGTGAAAAAGTGTTTGCTGAGATTTCAGGCAACTCGTAGTTTTTTGGAAGCTTGGCAGTCCCTTTCCATGAAAGTGATTCTCGCCAGTCTCTGCTTAGGGCTACATCAACAGCAAACAAACCATAGAGATAGAACTTGAAACTGCTTTATTCTGTCAAGTTTCAAAGAGCTAGCACAAACCGTGTTTGATTTAGAGTTCCAATTACATGTATCCCTATAGGAGAAAACAGAGTGAAACCTCAAAATGAAACCGGTTACTGCCAACGAACGCTTTAACCTACAAGAACGAAATTTGGCGAGCCAACTGGGATTGGTGTACTGATCATTACCTGAAAGTATCATCAAGATTGGGTGAAAAAGTGTTTGCTGAGATTTCAGGCAACTCGTAGTTTTTTGGAAGCTTGGCAGGCCCTTTCCATGAAAGTGATTCTCGCCAGTCTCTGCTTAGGGCTACATCAACAGCAAACAAACCATAGAGATAGAACTTGAAACTGCCTTATTGTGTCAAGTTTCAAAGAGCTAGCACAAACCGTGTTTGATTTAGACTTCCAGATACATGTATCCCTATAGGAGAAAACAGAGTGAAACCTCAAAATGAAACCGGTTACTGCCTACGAACGGTTTAACCTAGAAGAACGAAATTTGGCAAGCCAAGTGGGATTGGTGTACTGATCATTACCTGAAAGTTTCATCAAGATTGGGTGAAAAAGTGTGTTCTGAGATTTCAGGCAACTCGTAGTTTTTTGGAAGCTTGGCAGGGCTTTTCCATGAAAGTGATTCTCGCCAGTCTCTGCTTAGGGCTACATCAACAGCAAACAAACCATAGAGATAGAACTTGAAACTGCTTTATTGTGTCAAGTTTCAAAGAGCTAGCACAAACCGTGTTTGATTTAGAGTTCCAAATACATGTATCCCTATAGGAGAAAACAGAGTGAAACCTCAAAATGAAACCGGTTACTGCCAACGAACGGTTTAACCTAGAAGAACGAAATTTGGCGAGCCAAGTGGGATTGGTGTACTGATCATTACCTGAAAGTTTCATCAAGATTGGGTGAAAAAGTGTGTGCTGAGATTTCAGGCAACTCGTAGTTTTTTGGAAGCTTGGCAGGCCCTTTCCATGAAAGTGATTCTCACCAGTCTCTGCTTAGGGCTACATCAACAGCAAACAAACCATAGAGATAGAACTTGAAACTGCTTTATTGTGTCAAGTTTCAAAGAGCTAGCACAAACCGTGTTTGATTTAGACTTCCAAATACATGTATCCCTATAGGAGAAAACAGAGTGAAACCTCAAAATGAAACCGGTTACTGCCAACGAACGGTTTAACCTAGAGAAACGAAATTTGGTGAGCCAAGTGGAATTGGTGTACTGATCATTACCTGAAAGTTTCATCAAGATTGGGTGAAAAATTGTGTGCTGAGATTTCAGGCAACTCGTAGTTTTTTGGAAGCTTGGCAGTCCCTTTCCATGAAAGTGATTCTCGCCAGTCTCTGCTTAGGGCTACATCAACAGCAAACAAACCATAGAGATAGAACTTGAAACTGCTTTATTGTGTCAAGTTTCAAAGAGCTAGCACAAACCGTGTTTGATTTAGAGTTCCAAATACATGTATCCCTATAGGAGAAAACAGAGTGAAACCTCAAAATGAAACCGGTTACTGCCAACGAACGATTTAACCTAGAGAAACGAAATTTGGTGAGCCAAGTGGAATTGGTGTACTGATCATTACCTGAAAGTTTCATCAAGATTGGGTGAAAAAGTGTGTGCTGAGATTTCAGGCAACTCGTAGTTTTTTGGAAGCTTGGCAGTCCCTTTCCATGAAAGTGATTCTCACCAGGCTCTGCTTAGGGCTACATCAACAGCAAACAAACCATAGAGATAGAACTTGAAACTGCTTTATTCTGTCAAGTTTCAAAGAGCTAGCACAAACCGTGTTTGATTTAGAGTTCCAAATACATGTATCCCTATAGGAGAAAACAGAGTGAAACCTCAAAATAAAACCGGTTACTGCCAATGAACGCTTTAACCTAGAAGAACGAAATTTGGCGAGCCAAGTGGGATTGGTGTACTGATCATTACCTGAAAGTATCATCAAGATTGGGTGAAAAAGTGTTTGCTGAGATTTCAGGCAACTCGTAGTTTTTTGGAAGCTTGGCAGGCCCTTTCCATGAAAGTGATTCTCGCCAGTCTCTGCTTAGGGCTACATAAACAGCAAACAAACCATAGAGATAGAACTTGAAACTGCCTTATTGTGTCAAGTTTCAAAGAGCTAGCACAAACCGTGTTTGATTTAGACTTCCAGATACATGTATCCCTATAGGAGAAAACAGAGTGAAACCTCAAAATGAAACCTGTTACTGCCTACGAACGGTTTAACCTAGAAGAACGAAATTTGGCAAGCCAAGTGGGATTGGTGTACTGATCATTACCTGAAAGTTTCATCAAGATTGGGTGAAAAAGTGTGTGCTGAGATTTCAGGCAACTCGTAGTTTTTTGGAAGCTTGGCAGGGCTTTTCCATGAAAGTGATTCTCGCCAGTCTCTGCTTAGGGCTACATCAACAGCAAACAAACCATAGAGATAGAACTTGAAACTGCTTTATTGTGTCAAGTTTCAAAGAGCTAGCACAAACCGTGTTTGATTTAGAGTTCCAAATACATGTATCCCTATAGGAGAAAACAGAGTGAAACCTCAAAATGAAACCGGTTACTGCCAACGAACGGTTTAACCTAGAAGAACGAAATTTGGCGAGCCAAGTGGGATTGGTGTACTGATCATTACCTGAAAGTTTCATCAAGATTGGGTGAAAAAGTGTGTGCTGAGATTTCAGGCAACTCGTAGTTTTTTGGAAGCTTGGCAGGCCCTTTCCATGAAAGTGATTCTCACCAGTCTCTGCTTAGGGCTACATCAACAGCAAACAAACCATAGAGATAGAACTTGAAACTGCTTTATTGTGTCAAGTTTCAAAGAGCTAGCACAAACCGTGTTTGATTTAGACTTCCAAATACATGTATCCCTATAGGAGAAAACAGAGTGAAACCTCAAAATGAAACCAGTTACTGCCAACGAACGGTTTAACCTAGAAGAACGAAATTTGGTGAGCCAAGTGGGATTGGTGTACTGATCATTACCTGAAAGTTTCATCAAGATTGGGTGGAAAAGTGTTTGCTGAGATTTCAGGCAACTCGTAGTTTTTTGGAAGCTTGGCAGGCCCTTTCCATGAAAGTGATTCTCGCCAGTCTCTGCTTAGGGCTACATCAACAGCAAACAAACCATAGAGATAGAACTTGAAACTGCTTTATTGTGTCAAGTTTCAAAGAGCTAGCACAAACCGTGTTTGATTTAGAGTTCCAAATACATATATCCCTATAGGAGAAAACAGAGTGAAACCTCAAAATGAAACCGGTTACTGCCAATGAACGCTTTAACCTAGAAGAACGAAATTTGGCGAGCCAAGTGGGATTGGTGTACTGATAATTACCTGAAAGTATCATCAAGATTGGGTGAAAAAGTGTTTGCTGAGATTTCAGGGAACTCGTAGTTTTTTGGAAGCTTTGCAGGCCCTTTCCATGAAAGTGACTCTCGCCAGTCTCTGCTTAGGGCTACATCAACAGCAAACAAACCATAGAGATAGAACTTGAAACTGCTTTATTGTGTCAAGTTTCAAAGAGCTAGCACAAACCGTGTTTGATTTAGACTTCCAGATACATCTATCCCTATAGGAGAAAACAGAGTGAAACCTCAAATGAAACCGGTTACTGCCAACGAACGGTTTAACCTAGAAGAACGAAATTTGGCGAGCCAAGTGGGATTGGTGTACTGATCATTACCTGAAAGTTTCATCAAGATTGGGTGAAAAAGTGTTTGCTGAGATTTCAGGCAACTCGTAGTTTTTTGGAAGCTTGGCAGGCCCTTTCCATGAAAGTGATTCTCGCCAGTCTCTGCTTAGGGCTACATCAACAGCAAACAAACCGTAGAGATAGAACTTGAAATTGCTTTATTGTGTCAAGTTTCAAAGAGCTAGCACAAACCGTGTTTGATTTAGACTTCCAAATACATGTATCCCTATAGGAGAAAACAGAGTGAAACCTCAAAATGAAACCGGTTACTGCCAACGAACGGTTTAACCTAGAGAAACGAAATTTGGTGAGCCAACTGGGATTGGTGTACTGATCATTACCTGAAAGTTTCATCAAGATTGGGTGAAAAAGTGTTTGCTGAGATTTCAGGCAACTCGTAGTTTTTTGGAAGCTTGGCAGTCCCTTTCCATGAAAGTGATTCTCGCCAGTCTCTGCTTAGGGCTACATCAACAGCAAACAAACCATAGAGATAGAACTTGAAACTGCTTTATTCTGTCAAGTTTCAAAGAGCTAGCACAAACCGTGTTTGATTTAGAGTTCCAAATACATGTATCCCTATAGGAGAAAACAGAGTGAAACCTCAAAATGAAACCGGTTACTGCCAATGAACGCTTTAACCTAGAAGAACGAAATTTGGCGAGCCAAGTGGGATTGGTGTACTGATCATTACCTGAAAGTATCATCAAGATTGGGTGAAAAAGTGTTTGCTGAGATTTCAGGCAACTCGTAGTTTTTTGGAAGCTTGGCAGGCCCTTTCCATGAAAGTGATTCTCGCCAGTCTCTGCTTAGGGCTACATCAACAGCAAACAAACCATAGAGATAGAACTTGAAACTGCCTTATTGTGTCAAGTTTCAAAGAGCTAGCACAAACCGTGTTTGATTTAGACTTCCAGATACATGTATCCCTATAGGAGAAAACAGAGTGAAACCTCAAAATGAAACCGGTTACTGCCTACGAACGGTTTAACCTAGAAGAACGAAATTTGGCAAGCCAAGTGGGATTGGTGTACTGATCATTACCTGAAAGTTTCATCAAGATTGGGTGAAAAAGTGTGTGCTGAGATTTCAGGCAACTCGTAGTTTTTTGGAAGCTTGGCAGGGCTTTTCCATGAAAGTGATTCTCGCCAGTCTCTGCTTAGGGCTACATCAACAGCAAACAAACCATAGAGATATAACTTGAAACTGCTTTATTGTGTCAAGTTTCAAAGAGCTAGCACAAACCGTGTTTGATTTAGAGTTCCAAATACATGTATCCCTATAGGAGAAAACAGAGTGAAACCTCAAAATGAAACCGGTTACTGCCAACGAACGGTTTAACCTAGAAGAACGAAATTTGGCGAGCCAAGTGGGATTGGTGTACTGATCATTACCTGAAAGTTTCATCAAGATTGGGTGAAAAAGTGTGTGCTGAGATTTCAGGAAACTCGTAGTTTTTTGGAAGCTTGGCAGGCCCTTTCCATGAAAGTGATTCTCACCAGTCTCTGCTTAGGGCTACATCAACAGCAAACAAACCATAGAGATAGAACTTGAAACTGCTTTATTGTGTCAAGTTTCAAAGAGCTAGCACAAACCGTGTTTGATTTAGACTTCCAAATACATGTATCCCTATATGAGAAAACAGAGTGAAACCTCAAAATGAAACCGGTTACTGCCAACGAACGGTTTAACCTAGAGAAACGAAATTTGGTGAGCCAAGTGGTATTGGTGTACTGATCATTACCTGAAAGTTTCATCAAGATTGGGTGAAAAAGTGTTTGCTGAGATTTCAGGCAACTCGTAGTTTTTTGGAAGCTTGGCAGGCCCTTTCCATGAAAGTGATTCTCGCCAGTCTCTGCTTAGGGCTACATCAACAGAAAACAAACCATAGAGATAGAACTTGAAACTGCTTTATTGTGTCAAGTTTCAAAGAGCTAGCACAAACCGTGTTTGATTTAGAGTTCCAAATACATGTATCCCTATAGGAGAAAACACAGTGAAACCTCAAAATGAAACCGGTTACTGCCTACGAACGGTTTAACCTAGAAGAACGAAATTTGGCGAGCCAAGTGGGATTGGTGTACTGATCATTACCTGAAAGTTTCATCAAGATTGGGTGAAAAAGTGTGTGCTAAAATATCAGGCAACTCGTAGTTTTTTGGAAGCTTGGCAGGCCCTTTCCTTGAAAGTGATTCTCGCCAGTCTCTGCTTAGGGCTACATCAACAGCAAACAAACCATAGAGATAGAACCTGAAACTGCTTTATTGTGTCAAGTTTCAAAGAGCTAGCACAAACCGTGTTTGATTTAGAGTTCCAAATACATGTATCCCTATAGGAGAAAACAGAGTGAAACCTCAAAATGAAACCGTTTACTGCCTACGAACGGTTTAACCTAGAAGAACGAAATTTGGCGAGCCAAGTGGGATTGGTGTACTGATCATTACCTGAAAGTTTCATCAAGATTGGGTGAAAAAGTGTTTGCTGAGATTTCAGGCAACTCGTAGTTTTTTGGAAGCTTGGCAGGCCCTTTCCATGAAAGTGATTCTCGCCAGTCTCTGCTTAGGGCTACATCAACAGCAAACAAACCATAGATATAGAACTTGAAACTGCTTTATTGTGTCAAGTTTCAAAGAGCTAGCACAAACCGTGTTTGATTTAGAGTTCCAAATACATGTATCCCTATAGGAGAAAACAGAGTGAAACCTCAAATGAAACCGGTTACTGCCAACGAACGGTTTAACCTAGAAGAACGAAATTTGGCGAGCCAAGTGGGGATTGGTGTACTGATCATTACCTGAAAGTTTCATCAAGATTGGGTGAAAAAGTGTTTGCTGAGATTTCAGGCAACTCGTAGTTTTTTGGAAGCTTGGCAGTCCCTTTCCATGAAAGTGATTCTCGCCAGTCTCTGCTTAGGGCTACATCAACAGCAAACAAACCATAGAGATAGAACTTGAAACTGCTTTATTCTGTCAAGTTTCAAAGAGCTAGCACAAACCGTGTTTGATTTAGAGTTCCAAATACATGTATCCCTATAGGAGAAAACAGAGTGAAACCTCAAAATGAAACCGGTTACTGCCAATGAACGCTTTAACCTAGAAGAACGAAATTTGGCGAGCCAAGTGGGATTGGTGTACTGATCATTACCTGAAAGTATCATCAAGATTGGGTGAAAAAGTGTTTGCTGAGATTTCAGGCAACTCGTAGTTTTTTGGAAGCTTGGCAGGCCCTTTCCATGAAAGTGATTCTCGCCAGTCTCTGCTTAGGGCTACATCAACAGCAAACAAACCATAGAGATAGAACTTGAAACTGCCTTATTGTGTCAAGTTTCAAAGAGCTAGCACAAACCGTGTTTGATTTAGACTTCCAGATACATGTATCCCTATAGGAGAAAACAGAGTGAAACCTCAAAATGAAACCGGTTACTGCCTACGAACGGTTTAACCTAGAAGAACGAAATTTGGCAAGCCAAGTGGGATTGGTGTACTGATCATTACCTGAAAGTTTCATCAAGATTGGGTGAAAAAGTGTGTGCTGAGATTTCAGGCAACTCGTAGTTTTTTGGAAGCTTGGCAGGGCTTTTCCATGAAAGTGATTCTCGCCAGTCTCTGCTTAGGGCTACATCAACAGCAAACAAACCATAGAGATATAACTTGAAACTGCTTTATTGTGTCAAGTTTCAAAGAGCTAGCACAAACCGTGTTTGATTTAGAGTTCCAAATACATGTATCCCTATAGGAGAAAACAGAGTGAAACCTCAAAATGAAACCGGTTACTGCCAACGAACGGTTTAACCTAGAAGAACGAAATTTGGCGAGCCAAGTGGGATTGGTGTACTGATCATTACCTGAAAGTTTCATCAAGATTGGGTGAAAAAGTGTGTGCTGAGATTTCAGGAAACTCGTAGTTTTTTGGAAGCTTGGCAGGCCCTTTCCATGAAAGTGATTCTCACCAGTCTCTGCTTAGGGCTACATCAACAGCAAACAAACCATAGAGATAGAACTTGAAACTGCTTTATTGTGTCAAGTTTCAAAGAGCTAGCACAAACCGTGTTTGATTTAGACTTCCAAATACATGTATCCCTATATGAGAAAACAGAGTGAAACCTCAAAATGAAACCGGTTACTGCCAACGAACGGTTTAACCTAGAGAAACGAAATTTGGTGAGCCAAGTGGTATTGGTGTACTGATCATTACCTGAAAGTTTCATCAAGATTGGGTGAAAAAGTGTTTGCTGAGATTTCAGGCAACTCGTAGTTTTTTGGAAGCTTGGCAGGCCCTTTCCATGAAAGTGATTCTCGCCAGTCTCTGCTTAGGGCTACATCAACAGAAAACAAACCATAGAGATAGAACTTGAAACTGCTTTATTGTGTCAAGTTTCAAAGAGCTAGCACAAACCGTGTTTGATTTAGAGTTCCAAATACATGTATCCCTATAGGAGAAAACACAGTGAAACCTCAAAATGAAACCGGTTACTGCCTACGAACGGTTTAACCTAGAAGAACGAAATTTGGCGAGCCAAGTGGGATTGGTGTACTGATCATTACCTGAAAGTTTCATCAAGATTGGGTGAAAAAGTGTGTGCTAAAATATCAGGCAACTCGTAGTTTTTTGGAAGCTTGGCAGGCCCTTTCCTTGAAAGTGATTCTCGCCAGTCTCTGCTTAGGGCTACATCAACAGCAAACAAACCATAGAGATAGAAACTGAAACTGCTTTATTGTGTCAAGTTTCAAAGAGCTAGCACAAACCGTGTTTGATTTAGAGTTCCAAATACATGTATCCCTATAGGAGAAAACAGAGTGAAACCTCAAAATGAAACCGTTTACTGCCTACGAACGGTTTAACCTAGAAGAACGAAATTTGGCGAGCCAAGTGGGATTGGTGTACTGATCATTACCTGAAAGTTTCATCAAGATTGGGTGAAAAAGTGTTTGCTGAGATTTCAGGCAACTCGTAGTTTTTTGGAAGCTTGGCAGGCCCTTTCCATGAAAGTGATTCTCGCCAGTCTCTGCTTAGGGCTACATCAACAGCAAACAAACCATAGATATAGAACTTGAAACTGCTTTATTGTGTCAAGTTTCAAAGAGCTAGCACAAACCGTGTTTGATTTAGAGTTCCAAATACATGTATCCCTATAGGAGAAAACAGAGTGAAACCTCAAAATGAAACCGGTTATTGCCAACGAACGGTTTAACCTAGAAGAACGAAATTTGGCGAGCCAAGTAGGATTGGTGTACTGATCATTACCTGAAAGTTTCATCAAGATTGGGTGAAAAAGTGTGTGCTGAGATTTCAGGCAACTCGTAGTTTTTTGGAAGCTTGGCAGGCCCTTTCCATGAAAGTGATTCTCGCCAGTCTCTGCTTAGGGCTACATCAACAGCAAACAAACCATAGAGATAGAACTTGAAACTGCTTTATTGTGTCAAGTTTCAAAGAGCTAGCACAAACCGTGTTTGATTTAGAGTTCCAAATACATGTATCCCTATAGGAGAAAACAGAGTGAAACCTCAAAATGAAACCGGTTACTGCCAACGAACGGTTTAACCTAGAAGAACGAAATTTGGCGAGCCAAGTGGGATTGGTGTCCTAATCATTACCTGAAAGTTTCATCAAGATTGGGTGAAAAAGTGTTTGCTGAGATTTCAGGCAACTCGTAGTTTTTGGAAGCTTGGCAGGCCCTTTCCATGAAAGTGATTCTCGCCAGTCTCTGTTTAGGGCTACATCAACAGCAAACAAACCATAGAGATAGAACTTGAAACTGCTTTATTGTGTTAAGTTTGAAAGAGCTAGCACAAACCGTGTTTGATTTAGAGTTCCAAATACATGTATCCCTATAGGAGAAAACAGAGTGAAACCTCAAAATGAAACCGGTTACTGCCTACGAACGGTTTAACCTAGAAGAACGAAATTTGGCGAGCCAAGTGAGATTGGTGTACTGATCATTACCTGAAAGTTTCATCAAGATTGGGTGAAAAAGTGTGTGCTGAGATTTCAGGCAACTCGTAGTTTTTTGGAAGCTTGGCAGGCCCTTTCCATGAAAGTGATTCTCGCCAGTCTCACTTAGGGCTACATCAACAGCAAACACACCATAGAGATAGAACTTGAAACTGCTTTATTGTGTCAAGTTTCAAAGAGCTAGCACAAACCGTGTTTGATTTAGACTTCCAGATACATGTATCCCTATAGGAGAAAACAGAGTGAAACCTCAAAATGAAACCTGTTACTGCCAACGAACGGTTTTACCTAGAAGAACGAAATTTGGCGAGCCAAGTGGTATTGGTGTACTGATCATTACCTGAAAGTTTCATCAAGATTGGGTGAAAAAGTGTGTGCTGAGATTTCAGGCAACTCGTAGTTTTTTGGAAGCTTGGCAGGCCCATTCCATGAAAGTGATTCTCGCCAGTCTCTGCTTAGGGCTACATCAACAGCAAACAAACCATAGAGATAGAACTTGAAACTGCTTTATTGTGTCAAGTTTCAATGAGCTAGCACAAACCGTGTTTGATTTAGACTTCCAAATACATGTATCCCTATAGGAGAAACAGAGTGAAACCTCAAAATGAAACCGGTTACTGCCAACGAACGGTTTAACCTAGAAGAACGAAATTTGGCGAACCAAGTGGGATTGCTGTACTGATCATTACCTGAAAGTTTCATCAAGATTGGGTGAAAAAGTGTGTGCTGAGATTTCAGGCAACTCGTAGTTTTTTGGAAGCTTGGCAGGCCCTTTCCATGAAAGTGATTCTCGCCAGTCTCTGCTTAGGGCTACATCAACAGCAAACAAACCATAGAGATAGAACTTGAAACTGCTTTATTCTGTCAAGTTTCAAGAGCTACCACAAACCGTGTTTGATTTAGAGTTCCAAATACATGTATCCCTATAGGAGAAAACAGACTGAAACCTCAAAATGAAACTGGTTACTGCCAACGAACGGTTTAACCTAGAAGAACGAAATTTGGCGAGCCAAGTGGGATTGGTGTACTGATCATTACCTGAAAGTTTCATCAAGATTGGGTGAAAAAGTGTGTGCTGAGATTTCAGGAAACTCGTAGTTTTTTGGAAGCTTGGCAGGCCCTTTCCATGAAAGTGATTCTCGCCAGTCTCTGCTTAGGGCTACATCAACAGCAAACAAACCATAGAGATAGAACTTGAAACTGCTTTATTGTGTCGAGTTTCAAAGAGCTAGCACAAACCGTGTTTGATTTAGAGTTCCAAATACATGTATCCCTATAGGAGAAAACAGAGTGAAACCTCAAAATGAAACCGGTTACTGCCAACGAACGGTTGAACCTATAAGAACGAAATTTGGCGAGCCAAGTGGGATTGGTGTACTGATCATTACCTGAAAGTTTCATCAAGATTGGGTGAAAAAGTGTTTGCTGAGATTTCAGGAAACTCCTAGTTTTTTGGAAGCTTGGCAGGCCCTTTCCATGAAAGTGATTCTCGCCAGTCTCTGCTTAGGGCTACATCAACAGCAAACAAACCATAGAGATAGAACTTGAAACTGCTTTATTCTGTCAAGTTTCAAAGAGCTAGCACAAACCGTGTTTGATTTAGAGTTCCAAATACATGTATCCCTATAGGAGAAAACAGAGTGAAACCTCAAAATGAAACCGGTTACTGCCAACGAACGGTTTAACCTAGAAGAACGAAATTTGGCGAGCCAAGTGGGATTGGTGTACTAATCATTACCTGAAAGTTTCATCAAGATTGGGTGATAAAGTGTGTGCTGAGATTTCAGGCAACTCGTAGATTTTGGAAGCTTCGCAGGCCCTTTCCATGAAAGTGATTCTCGCCAGTCTCTGCTTAGGGCTACATCAACAGCAAACAAACCATAGAGATAGAACTTGAAACTGCTTTATTGTGTCAAGTTTCAAAGAGCTAGCACAAACCGGGTTTGATTTAGACTTCCAAATACATGTATCCCTATAGGGAAAAACTGAGTGAAACCTCAAAATGAAACCAGTTACTGCCAAGGAACGGTTTTAACCTAGAAGAACGAAATTTGGCGAGCCAAGTGAGTTTGGTGTACTGATCATTACCTGAGAGTTTCATCAAGATTGGGTGAAAAAGTGTGTGCTGAGATTTCAGGCAACTCGTAGTTTTTTGGAAGCTTGGCAGGCCCTTTCCATGAAAGTGATTCTCGCCAGTCTCTGCTTAGGGCTACATCAACAGCAAACAAACCATAGAGATAGAACTTGAAACTGCTTTATTGTGTCAAGTTTCAAAGAGCTAGCACAAACCGTGTTTGATTTAGAGTTCCAAATACATGTATCCCTATAGGAGAAAACAGAGTGAAACCTCAAAATGAAACCGGTTACTGCCAACGAACGGTTTAACCTAGAAGAACAAAATTTGGTGAGCCAAGTGGGATTGGTGTACTGATCATTACCTGAAAGTTTCATCAAGATTGGGTGAAAAAGTGTTTTCTGATATTTCAGGCAACTCGTAGTTTTTTGGAAGCTTGGCAGGCCCTTTCCATGAAAGTGATTCTCGCCAGTCTCTGCTTAGGGCTACACCAACAGCAAACAAACCATAGAGATAGAACTTGAAACTGCTTTATTGTGTCAAGTTTCAAAGAGCTAGCACAAACCGTGTTTGATTTAGAGTTCCAAATACATGTACCCCTATAGGAGAAAACAGAGTGAAACCTCAAAATGAAACCGGTTACTGCCTACGAACGGTTTAACCTAGAAGAATGAAATTTTCCGGGCCAAGTGGGATTGGTGTACTGATCATTACCTGAAAGTTTCATCAAGATTGGGTGAAAAAGTGTTTGCTGATATTTCAGGCAACTCGTAGTTTTTTGGAAGCTTGGCAGGCCCTTTCCATGAAAGTGATTCTCGCCAGTCTCTGCTTAGGGCTACACCAACAGCAAACAAACCATAGAGATAGAACTTGAAACTGCTTTATTGTGTCAAGTTTCAAAGAGCTAGCACAAACCGTGTTTGATTTAGAGTTCCAAATACATGTACCCCTATAGGAGAAAACAGAGTGAAACCTCAAAATGAAACCGGTTACTGCCTACGAACGGTTTAACCTAGAAGAATGAAATTTTCCGGGCCAAGTGGGATTGGTGTACTGATCATTACCTGAAAGTTTCATCAAGATTGGGTGAAAAAGTGTTTGCTGAGATTTCAGGCAACTCGTAGTTTTTTGGAAGCTTGGCAGGCCCTTTCCATGAAAGTGATTCTCGCCAGTCTCTGCTTAGGGCTACATCAACAGCAAACAAACCATAGAGATAGAACTTGAAACTGCTTTATTGTGTCAAGTTTCAAAGAGCTAGCACAAACCGTGTTTGATTTAGAGTTCCAAATACATGTATCCCTATAGGAGAAAACAGAGTGAAACCTCAAAATGAAACCGGTTACTGCCAACGAACGGTTTAACCTAGAAGAACGAAATTTGGCGAGCCAAGTGGGATTGGTGTCCTAATCATTACCTGAAAGTTTCATCAAGATTGGGTGAAAAAGTGTTTGCTGAGATTTCAGGCAACTCGTAGTTTTTTGGAAGCTTGGCAGGCCCTTTCCATGAAAGTGATTCTCGCCAGTCTCTGCTTAGGGCTACATCAACAGCAAACAAACCATAGAGATAGAACTTGAAACTGCTTTATTGTGTCAAGTTTCAAAGAGCTAGCACAAACCGTGTTTGATTTAGAGTTCCAAATACATGTATCCCTATAGGAGAAAACAGAGTGAAACCTCAAAATGAAACCGTTTACTGCCTACGAACGGTTTAACCTAGAAGAACGAAATTTGGCGAGCCAAGTGGGATTGGTGTACTGATCATTACCTGAAAGTTTCATCAAGATTGGGTGAAAAAGTGTTTGCTGAGATTTCAGGCAACTCGTAGTTTTTTGGAAGCTTGGCAGGCCCTTTCCATGAAAGTGATTCTCGCCAGTCTCTGCTTAGGGCTACATCAACAGCAAACAAACCATAGATATAGAACTTGAAACTGCTTTATTGTGTCAAGTTTCAAAGAGCTAGCACAAACCGTGTTTGATTTAGAGTTCCAAATACATGTATCCCTATAGGAGAAAACAGAGTGAAACCTCAAAATGAAACCGGTTATTGCCAACGAACGGTTTAACCTAGAAGAACGAAATTTGGCGAGCCAAGTAGGATTGGTGTACTGATTATTACCTGAAAGTTTCATCAAGATTGGGTGAAAAAGTGTGTGCTGAGATTTCAGGCAACTCGTAGTTTTTTGGAAGCTTGGCAGGCCCTTTCCATGAAAGTGATTCTCGCCAGTCTCTGCTTAGGGCTACATCAACAGCAAACAAACCATAGAGATAGAACTTGAAACTGCTTTATTGTGTCAAGTTTCAAAGAGCTAGCACAAACCGTGTTTGATTTAGAGTTCCAAATACATGTATCCCTATAGGAGAAAACAGAGTGAAACCTCAAAATGAAACCGGTTACTGCCAACGAACGGTTTAACCTAGAAGAACGAAATTTGGCGAGCCAAGTGGGATTGGTGTCCTAATCATTACCTGAAAGTTTCATCAAGATTGGGTGAAAAAGTGTTTGCTGAGATTTCAGGCAACTCGTAGTTTTTTGGAAGCTTGGCAGGCCCTTTCCATGAAAGTGATTCTCGCCAGTCTCTGCTTAGGGCTACATCAACAGCAAACAAACCATAGAGATAGAACTTGAAACTGCTTTATTGTGTTAAGTTTGAAAGAGCTAGCACAAACCGTGTTTGATTTAGAGTTCCAAATACATGTATCCCTATAGGAGAAAACAGAGTGAAACCTCAAAATGAAACCGGTTACTGCCTACGAACGGTTTAACCTAGAAGAACGAAATTTGGCGAGCCAAGTGAGATTGGTGTACTGATCATTACCTGAAAGTTTCATCAAGATTGGGTGAAAAAGTGTGTGCTGAGATTTCAGGCAACTCGTAGTTTTTTGGAAGCTTGGCAGGCCCTTTCCATGAAAGTGATTCTCGCCAGTCTCACTTAGGGCTACATCAACAGCAAACACACCATAGAGATAGAACTTGAAACTGCTTTATTGTGTCAAGTTTCAAAGAGCTAGCACAAACCGTGTTTGATTTAGACTTCCAGATACATGTATCCCTATAGGAGAAAACAGAGTGAAACCTCAAAATGAAACCTGTTACTGCCAACGAACGGTTTTACCTAGAAGAACGAAATTTGGCGAGCCAAGTGGTATTGGTGTACTGATCATTACCTGAAAGTTTCATCAAGATTGGGTGAAAAAGTGTGTGCTGAGATTTCAGGCAACTCGTAGTTTTTTGGAAGCTTGGCAGGCCCATTCCATGAAAGTGATTCTCGCCAGTCTCTGCTTAGGGCTACATCAACAGCAAACAAAACATAGAGATAGAACTTGAAACTGCTTTATTGTGTCAAGTTTCAATGAGCTAGCACAAACCGTGTTTGATTTAGACTTCCAAATACATGTATCCCTATAGGAGAAACAGAGTGAAACCTCAAAATGAAACCGGTTACTGCCAACGAACGGTTTAACCTAGAAGAACGAAATTTGGCGAACCAAGTGGGATTGCTGTACTGATCATTACCTGAAAGTTTCATCAAGATTGGGTGAAAAAGTGTGTGCTGAGATTTCAGGCAACTCGTAGTTTTTTGGAAGCTTGGCAGGCCCTTTCCATGAAAGTGATTCTCGCCAGTCTCTGCTTAGGGCTACATCAACAGCAAACAAACCATACAGATAGAACTTGAAACTGCTTTATTCTGTCAAGTTTCAAAGAGCTACCACAAACCGTGTTTGATTTACAGTTCCAAATACATGTATCCCTATAGGAGAAAACAGACTGAAACCTCAAAATGAAACTGGTTACTGCCAACGAACGGTTTAACCTAGAAGAACGAAATTTGGCGAGCCAAGTGGGATTGGTGTACTGATCATTACCTGAAAGTTTCATCAAGATTGGGTGAAAAAGTGTGTGCTGAGATTTCAGGAAACTCGTAGTTTTTTGGAAGCTTGGCAGGCCCTTTCCATGAAAGTGATTCTCGCCAGTCTCTGCTTAGGGCTACATCAACAGCAAACAAACCATAGAGATAGAACTTGAAACTGCTTTATTGTGTCGAGTTTCAAAGAGCTAGCACAAACCGTGTTTGATTTAGAGTTCCAAATACATGTATCCCTATAGGAGAAAACAGAGTGAAACCTCAAAATGAAACCGGTTACTGCCAACGAACGGTTGAACCTATAAGAACGAAATTTGGCGAGCCAAGTGGGATTGGTGTACTGATCATTACCTGAAAGTTTCATCAAGATTGGGTGAAAAAGTGTTTGCTGAGATTTCAGGAAACTCCTAGTTTTTTGGAAGCTTGGCAGGCCCTTTCCATGAAAGTGATTCTCGCCAGTCTCTGCTTAGGGCTACATCAACAGCAAACAAACCATAGAGATAGAACTTGAAACTGCTTTATTCTGTCAAGTTTCAAAGAGCTAGCACAAACCGTGTTTGATTTAGAGTTCCAAATACATGTATCCCTATAGGAGAAAACAGAGTGAAACCTCAAAATGAAACCGGTTACTGCCAACGAACGGTTTAACCTAGAAGAACGAAATTTGGCGAGCCAAGTGGGATTGGTGTACTAATCATTACCTGAAAGTTTCATCAAGATTGGGTGATAAAGTGTGTGCTGATATTTCAGGCAACTCGTAGATTTTGGAAGCTTCGCAGGCCCTTTCCATGAAAGTGATTCTCGCCAGTCTCTGCTTAGGGCTACATCAACAGCAAACAAACCATAGAGATAGAACTTGAAACTGCTTTATTGTGTCAAGTTTCAAAGAGCTAGCACAAACCGGGTTTGATTTAGACTTCCAAATACATGTATCCCTATAGGGAAAAACTGAGTGAAACCTCAAAATGAAACCAGTTACTGCCAAGGAACGGTTTAACCTAGAAGAACGAAATTTGGCGAGCCAAGTGAGTTTGGTGTACTGATCATTACCTGAGAGTTTCATCAAGATTGGGTGAAAAAGTGTGTGCTGAGATTTCAGGCAACTCGTAGTTTTTTGGAAGCTTGGCAGGCCCTTTCCATGAAAGTGATTCTCGCCAGTCTCTGCTTAGGGCTACATCAACAGCAAACAAACCATAGAGATAGAACTTGAAACTGCTTGATTGTGTCAAGTTTCAAAGAGCTAGCACAAACCGTGTTTGATTTAGAGTTCCAAATACATGTATCCCTATAGGAGAAAACAGAGTGAAACCTCAAAATGAAACCGGTTACTGCCAACGAACGGTTTAACCTAGAAGAACAAAATTTGGTGAGCCAAGTGGATTGGTGTACTGATCATTACCTGAAAGTTTCATCAAGATTGGGTGAAAAAGTGTTTGCTGATATTTCAGGCAACTCGTAGTTTTTTGGAAGCTTGGCAGGCCCTTTCCATGAAAGTGATTCTCGCCAGTCTCTGCTTAGGGCTACACCAACAGCAAACAAACCATAGAGATAGAACTTGAAACTGCTTTATTGTGTCAAGTTTCAAAGAGCTAGCACAAACCGTGTTTGATTTAGAGTTCCAAATACATGTACCCCTATAGGAGAAAACAGAATGAAACCTCAAAATGAAACCGGTTACTGCCTAC
>NW_027524037.1:0-37250 GCF_052094955.1 Ictidomys tridecemlineatus
CCAAGCTTCCAAAAAACTACGAGTTGCCTGAAATCTCAGCAAACACTTTTTCACCCAATCTTGATGAAACTTTCAGGTAATGATCAGTACACCAATCCCACTTGGCTCGCCAAATTTCGTTCTTCTAGGTTAAACCGTTCGTTGGCAGTAACCGGTTTCATTTTGAGGTTTCACTCTGTTTTCTCCTATAGGGATACATGTATTTGGAACTCTAAATCAAACACGGTTTGTGCTAGCTCTTTGAAACTTGACACAATAAAGCAGTTTCCAGTTCTATCTCTATGGTTTGTTTGCTGTTGATGTCGCCCTAAGCAGAGACTGGCGAGAATCACTTTCATGGAAAGGGCCTGCCAAGCTTCCAAAAAACTAAGAGTTGCCTGAAATCTCAGCAAACACTTTTTCACCCAATCTTGATGAAACTTTCAGGTAATGATCAGTACACCAATCCCACTTGCCTCACCAAACTTCGTTCTTCTAGTTTAAACCGTTCGTTGGCAGTAACCGGTTTCATTTTGAGGTTTCACTGTTTTCTCCTATATGGATACATGTATTTGGAACTCTAAATCAAACACGGTTTGTGCTAGCTCTTTGAAACTTGACACAATAAAGCAGTTTCAAGTTCTATCTCTATGGTTTGTTTGCTGTTGATGTAGCCCTAAGCAGAGACTGGGGAGAATCACTTTCATGGAAAGGGCCTGCCAAGCTTCCAAAAAACTACGAGTTGCCTGAAATCTCAGCAAACACTTTTTCACCCAATCTTGATGAAACTTTCAGGTAATGATCAGTACACCAATCCCACTTGGCTCGCCAAATTTCGTTCTTCTAGGTTAAACCGTTCGTTGGCAGTAACCGGTTTCATTTTGAGGTTTTACTCTGTTTTCTCCTATAGGGATACATGTATTTGGAACTCTAAATCAAACACGGTTTGTGCTAGCTCTTTGAAACTTGACACAATAAAGCAGTTTCCAGTTCTATCTCTATGGTTTGTTTGCTGTTGATGTATCCCTAAGCAGAGAGTGGCGAGAATCACTTTCATGGAAAGGGCCTGCCAAGCTTCCAAAAAACTACGAGTTTCCTGAAATCTCAGCAAACACTTTTTCACCCAATCTTGATGAAACTTTCAGGTAATGATCAGTACACCAATCCCAATTCGCTCGCCAAATTTCGTTCTTCTAGGTTAAACCGTTCGTTGGAAGTAACCTGTTTCATTTTGAGGTTTCACTCTGTTTTCTCCTATAGGGATACATGTATTTGGAACTCTAAATCAAACACGGTTTGTGCTAGCTCTTTGAAACTTGACACAATAAAGCAGTTTCCAGTTCTATCTCTATGGTTTGTTTGCTGTTGATGTCGCCCTAAGCAGAGACTGGCGAGAATCACTTTCATGGAAAGGGCCTGCCAAGCTTCCAAAAAACTACGAGTTGCCTGAAATCTCAGCAAACACTTTTTCACCCAATCTTGATGAAACTTTCAGGTAATGATCAGTACACCAATCCCACTTGCCTCACCAAATTTCGTTCTTCTAGTTTAAAACGTTCGTTGGCAGTAACCGGTTTCATTTTGAGGTTTCACTCTGTTTTCTCCTATATGGATACATGTATTTGGAACTCTAAATCAAACACGGTTTGTGCTAGCTCTTTGAAACTTGACACAATAAAGCAGTTTCAAGTTCTATCTCTATGGTTTGTTTGCTGTTGATGTAGCCCTAAGCAGAGACTGGCGAGAATCACTTTCATGGAAAGGGCCTGCCAAGCTTCCAAAAAACTACGAGTTGCCTGAAATCTCAGCAAACACTTTTTCACCCAATCTTGATGAAACTTGCAGGTAATGATCAGTACACCAATCCCACTTGGCTCGCCAAATTTCGTTCTTCTAGGTTAAACCGTTCGTTGGCAGTAACCAGATTCATTTTGAGGTTTCCTCTGCTTTCCCCTATAGGGATACATGTATTTGGAAGTCTAAATCAAACACGGTTTGTGCTAGCTCTTTGAAACTTGACACAATAAAGCAGTGTCAAGTTCTATCTCTATGGTTTGTTTGTTGTTGATGTAGCCTTAAGCAGAGACTGGCGAGAATCACTTTCATGGAAAGGGCCTGCCAAGCTTCCAAAAAACTACGAGTTGCCTGAAATCTCGGCAAACACTTTTTCACCCAATCTTGATGAAACTTTCAGGTAATGATCAGTACACCAATCCCACTTGGCTCGCCAAATTTCGTTCTTCTAGGTTAAACCGTTCGTTGGCAGTAACCGGTTTCATTTTGAGGTTTCACTCTGTTTTCTCCTATAGGGATACATGTATTTGGAATTCTAAATCAAACACGGTGTGTGCTAGCTCTTTGAAACTTGACACAATAAAGCAGTTTCAAGTTCTATCTCTATGGTTTGTTTGCTGTTGATGTAGCCCTAAGCAGATACTGGCGAGAATCACTTTCATGGAAAGGGCCTGCCAAGCTTCCAAAAAACTACGAGTTGCCTGAAATCTCAGCAAACACTTTTTCACCCAATCTTGATGAAACTTTCAGGTAATGATCAGTACACCAATCCCACTTGGCTCGCCAAATTTCGTTCTTCTAGGTTAAACCGTTCGTTGGCAGTAACTGGTTTCATTTTGAGGTTTCACTCTGTTTTCTCCTATAGGGATACATGTATTTGGAACTCTAAATCAAACACGGTTTGTGCTAGCTCTTTGAAAATTGACACAATAAAGCAGTTTCCAGTTCTATCTCTATGGTTTGTTTGCTGTTGATGTAGCCCTAAGCAGAGACTGGGGAGAATCACTTTCATGGAAAGGGCCTGCCAAGCTTCCAAAAAACTACGAGTTGCCTGAAATCTCAGCAAACACTTTTTCACCCAATATTGATGAAACTTTCATTTAATGATCAGTACACCAATCCCACTTGGCTCGCCAAATTTCGTTCTTCTAGGTTAAACCGTTCGTTGGCAGTAACCGGTTTCATTTTGAGGTTTTACTCTGTTTTCTCCTATAGGGATACATGTATTTGGAACTCTAAATCAAACACGGTTTGTGCTAGCTCTTTGAAACTTGACACAATAAAGCAGTTTCCAGTTCTATCTCTATGGTTTGTTTGCTGTTGATGTAGCCCTAAGAAGAGACTGGCGAGAATCACTTTCATGGAAAGGGCCTGCCAAGCTTCCAAAAAACTACGAGTTGCCTGAAATCTAAGCAAACACTTTTTCACCCAATCTTGATGAAACTTGCAGGTAATGATCAGTACACCAATCCCACTTGGCTCGCCAAATTTCGTTCTTCTAGGTTAAACCGTTCGTTGGCAGTAACCGGTTTCATTTTGAGGTTTCACTCTGTTTTCTCCTATAGGGATACATGTATTTGGAACTCTAAATAAAACACGGTTTGTGCTAGCTCTTTGAAACTTGACACAATAAAGCAGTTTCCAGTTCTATCTCTATGGTTTGTTTGCTGTTGATGTAGCCCTAAGCAGAGACTGGCGAGAATCACTTTCATGGAAAGGGCCTGCCAAGCTTCCAAAAAACTACGAGTTGCCTGAAATCTCGGCAAACACTTTTTCACCCAATCTTGATGAAACTTTCAGGTAATGATCAGTACACCAATCCCACTTGGCTCGCCAAATTTCGTTCTTCTAGGTTAAACCGTTCGTTGGCAGTAACCGGTTTCATTTTGAGGTTTCACTCTTTTTTCTCCTATAGGGATACATGTATTTGGAACTCTAAATCAAACACGGTTTGTGCTAGCTCTTTGAAACTTGACACAATAAAGCAGTTTCCAGTTCTATCTCTATGGTTTGTTTGCTGTTGATGTAGCCCTAAGCAGAGAATGGCGAGAATCACTTTCATGGAAAGGGCCTGCCAAGCTTCCAAAAAACTACGAGTTGCCTGAAATCTCAGCAAACACTTTTTCACCCAATCTTGATGAAACTTTCAGGTAATGATCAGTACACCAATCCCACTTGGCTCGCCAAATTTCGTTCTTCTAGGTTAAACCGTTCGTTGGCAGTAACCGGATTCATTTTGAGGTTTCCTCTGCTTTCCCCTATAGGGATACATGTATTTGGAAGTCTAAATCAAACACGGTTTGTGCTAGCTCTTTGAAACTTGACACAATAAAGCAGTGTCAAGTTCTATCTCTATGGTTTGTTTGTTGTTGATGTAGCCTTAAGCAGAGACTGGCGAGAATCACTTTCATGGAAAGGGCCTGCCAAGCTTCCAAAAAACTACGAGTTGCCTGAAATCTCGGCAAACACTTTTTCACCCAATCTTGATGAAACTTTCAGGTAATGATCAGTACACCAATCCCACTTGGCTCGCCAAATTTCGT
This sequence comes from Ictidomys tridecemlineatus, assembly GCF_052094955.1. Lineage (NCBI taxonomy): Eukaryota > Metazoa > Chordata > Mammalia > Rodentia > Sciuridae > Ictidomys > Ictidomys tridecemlineatus. The sequence goes on from NW_027524037.1 coordinate 4,317, forward strand.
TCTTCTAGGTTAAACCGTTCGTTGGCAGTAACCGGTTTAATTTTGAGGTTTCACTCTGTTTTCTCCTATAGGGATACATGTATTTGGAATTCTAAATCAAACACGGTGTGTGCTAGCTCTTTGAAACTTGACACAATAAAGCAGTTTCAAGTTCTATCTCTATGGTTTGTTTGCTGTTGATGTAGCCCTAAGCAGAGACTGGCGAGAATCACTTTCATGGAAAGGGCCTGCCAAGCTTCCAAAAAACTACGAGTTGCCTGAAATCTCAGCAAACACTTTTTCACCCAATCTTGATGAAACTTTCAGGTAATGATCAGTACACCAATCCCACTTGGCTCGCCAAATTTCGTTCTTCTAGGTTAAACCGTTCGTTGGCAGTAACTGGTTTCATTTTGAGGTTTCACTCTGTTTTCTCCTATAGGGATACATGTATTTGGAACTCTAAATCAAACACGGTTTGTGCTAGCTCTTTAAAAATTGACACAATAAAGCAGTTTCCAGTTCTATCTCTATGGTTTGTTTGCTGTTGATGTAGCCCTAAGCAGAGACTGGGGAGAATCACTTTCATGGAAAGGGCCTGCCAAGCTTCCAAAAAACTACGAGTTGCCTGAAATCTCAGCAAACACTTTTTCACCCAATATTGATGAAACTTTCATTTAATGATCAGTACACCAATCCCACTTGGCTCGCCAAATTTCGTTCTTCTAGGTTAAACCGTTCGTTGGCAGTAACCGGTTTCATTTTGAGGTTTTACTCTGTTTTCTCCTATAGGGATACATGTATTTGGAACTCTAAATCAAACACGGTTTGTGCTAGCTCTTTGAAACTTGACACAATAAAGCAGTTTCCAGTTCTATCTCTATGGTTTGTTTGCTGTTGATGTAGCCCTAAGCAGAGACTGGCGAGAATCACTTTCATGGAAAGGGCCTGCCAAGCTTCCAAAAAACTACGAGTTGCCTGAAATCTCAGCAAACACTTTTTCACCCAATCTTGATGAAACTTGCAGGTAATGATCAGTACACCAATCCCACTTGGCTCGCCAAATTTCGTTCTTCTAGGTTAAACCGTTCGTTGGCAGTAACCGGTTTCATTTTGAGGTTTCACTCTGTTTTCTCCTATATGGATACATGTATTTGGAACTCTAAATCAAACACGGTTTGTGCTAGCTGTTTGAAACTTGACACAATAAAGCAGTTTCAAGTTCTATCTCTATGGATTGTTTGCTGTTGATGTAGCCCTAAGCAGAGACTGGCGAGAATCACTTTCATAGAAAGGGCCTGCCAAGCTTCCAAAAAACTACGAGTTTCCTGAAATCTCAGCAAACACTTTTTCACCCAATCTTGATGAAACTTTCAGGTAATGATCAGTACACCAATCCCACTTGGCTCGCCAAATTTCGTTCTTCTAGGTTAAACCGTTCGTTGGCAGTAACCGGTTTCATTTTGAGGTTTCACTCTGTTTTCTCCTATAGGGATACATGTATTTGGAACTCTAAATAAAACACGGTTTGTGCTAGCTCTTTGAAACTTGACACAATAAAGCAGTTTCCAGTTCTATCTCTATGGTTTGTTTGCTGTTGATGTAGCCCTAAGCAGAGACTGGCGAGAATCACTTTCATGGAAAGGGCCTGCCAAGCTTCCAAAAAACTACGAGTTGCCTGAAATCTCAGCAAACACTTTTTCACCCAATCTTGATGAAACTTTCAGGTAATGATCAGTACACCAATCCCACTTGGCTCGCCAAATTTCGTTCTTCTAGGTTAAACCGTTCGTTGGCAGTAACCGGTTTCATTTTGAGGTTTCACTCTTTTTTCTCCTATAGGGATACATGTATTTGGAACTCTAAATCAAACACGGTTTGTGCTAGCTCTTTGAAACTTGACACAATAAAGCAGTTTCCAGTTCTATCTCTATGGTTTGTTTGCTGTTGATGTAGCCCTAAGCAGAGAATGGCGAGAATCACTTTCATGGAAAGGGCCTGCCAAGCTTCCAAAAAACTACGAGTTGCCTGAAATCTCAGCAAACACTCTTTCACCCAATCTTGATGAAACTTTCAGGTAATGATCAGTACACCAATCCCACTTGGCTTGCCAAATTTCGTTCTTCTAGGTTAAACCGTTCCTTGGCAGTAACCGGTTTCATTTTGAGGTTTCACTCTGTTTTCTCCTATAGGGATACATGTATTTGGAACTCTAAATCAAACACGGTTTGTGCTAGCTCTTTGAAACTTGACACAATAAAGCAGTTTCCAGTTCTATCTCTATGGTTTGTTTGCTGTTGATGTCGCCCTAAGCAGAGACTGGCGAGAATCACTTTCATGGAAAGGGCCTGCCAAGCTTCCAAAAAACTACGAGTTGCCTGAAATCTCAGCAAACACTTTTTCACCCAATCTTGATGAAACTTTCAGGTAATGATCAGTACACCAATCCCACTTGCCTCACCAAATTTCGTTCTTCTAGTTTAAAACGTTCGTTGGCAGTAACCGGTTTCATTTTGAGGTTTCACTCTGTTTTCTCCGATATGGATACATGTATTTGGAACTCTAAATCAAACACGGTTTGTGCTAGCTCTTTGAAACTTGACACAATAAAGCAGTTTCAAGTTCTATCTCTATGGTTTGTTTGCTGTTGATGTAGCCCTAAGCAGAGACTGGGGAGAATCACTTTCATGGAAAGGGCCTGCCAAGCTTCCAAAAAACTACGAGTTTCCTGAAATCTCAGCAAACACTTTTTCACCCAATATTGATGAAACTTTCAGGTAATGATCAGTACACCAATCCCACTTGGCTCGCCAAATTTCGTTCTTCTAGGTTAAACCGTTCGTTGGCAGTAACCGGTTTCATTTTGAGGTTTCACTCTGTTTTCTCCTATAGGGATACATGTATTTGGAACTCTAAATCAAACACGGTTTGTGCTAGCTCTTTGAAACTTGACACAATAAAGCAGTTTCCAGTTCTATCTCTATGGTTTGTTTGCTGTTGATGTAGCCCTAAGCAGAGACTGGCGAGAATCACTTTCATGGAAAGGGCCTGCCAAGCTTCCAAAAAACTACGAGTTGCCTGAAATCTCAGCAAACACTTTTTCACCCAATCTTGATGAAACTTGCAGGTAATGATCAGTACACCAATCCCACTTGGCTCACCAAATTTCGTTCTTCTAGGTTAAACCGTTCGTTGGCAGTAACCGGTTTCATTTTGAGGTTTCACTCTGTTTTCTCCTATAGGGATACATGTATTTGGAACTCTAAATAAAACACGGTTTGTGCTAGCTCTTTGAAACTTGACACAATAAAGCAGTTTCCAGTTCTATCTCTATGGTTTGTTTGCTGTTGATGTAGCCCTAAGCAGAGACTGGCGAGAATCACTTTCATGGAAAGGGCCTGCCAAGCTTCCAAAAAACTACGAGTTGCCTGAAATCTCAGCAAACACTTTTTCACCCAATCTTGATGAAACTTGCAGGTAATGATCAGTACACCAATCCCACTTGGCTCACCAAATTTCGTTCTTCTAGGTTAAACCGTTCGTTGGCAGTAACCGGTTTCATTTTGAGGTTTCACTCTGTTTTCTCCTATAGGGATACATGTATTTGGAACTCTAAATAAAACACGGTTTGTGCTAGCTCTTTGAAACTTGACACAATAAAGCAGTTTCAAGTTCTATCTCTATGGTTTGTTTGCTGTTGATGTAGCCCTAAGCAGAGACTGGCGAGAATCACTTTCATGGAAAGGGCCTGCCAAGCTTCCAAAAAACTACGAGTTTCCTGAAATCTCAGCAAACACTTTTTCACCCAATCTTGATGAAACTTTCAGGTAATGATCAGTACACCAATCCCAATTCGCTCGCCAAATTTCGTTCTTCTAGGTTAAACCGTTCGTTGGAAGTAACCGGTTTCATTTTGAGGTTTCACTCTGTTTTCTCCTATAGGGATACATGTATTTGGAACTCTAAATCAAACACGGTTTGTGCTAGCTCTTTGAAACTTGACACAATAAAGCAGTTTCCAGTTCTATCTCTATGGTTTGTTTGCTGTTGATGTAGCCCTAAGCAGAGACTGGCGAGAATCACTTTCATGGAAAGGGCCTGCCAAGCTTCCAAAAAACTACGAGTTGCCTGAAATCTCAGCAAACACTTTTTCACCCAATCTTGATGAAACTTTCAGGTAATGATCAGTACACCAATCCCACTTGCCTCACCAAATTTCGTTCTTCTAGTTTAAAACGTTCGTTGGCAGTAACCGGTTCCATTTTGAGGTTTCACTCTGTTTTCTCCTATATGGATACATGTATTTGGAACTCTAAATCAAACACGGTTTGTGCTAGCTCTTTGAAACTTGACACAATAAAGCAGTTTCAAGTTCTATCTCTATGGTTTGTTTGCTGTTGATGTAGCCCTAAGCAGAGACTGGCGAGAATCACTTTCATGGAAAGGGCCTGCCAAGCTTCCAAAAAACTACGAGTTTCCTGAAATCTCAGCAAACACTTTTTCACCCAATATGGATGAAACTTTCAGGTAATGATCAGTACACCAATCCCACTTGGCTCGCCAAATTTCGTTCTTCTAGGTTAAACCGTTCGTTGGCAGTAACCGGTTTCATTTTGAGGTTTCACTCTGTTTTCTCCTATAGGGATACATGTATTTGGAACTCTAAATCAAACACGGTTTGTGCTAGCTCTTTGAAACTTGACACAATAAAGCAGTTTCCAGTTCTATCTCTATGGTTTGTTTGCTGTTGATGTAGCCCTAAGCAGAGACTGGCGAGAATCACTTTCATGGAAAGGGCCTGCCAAGCTTCCAAAAAACTACGAGTTGCCTGAAATCTCAGCAAACACTTTTTCACCCAATCTTGATGAAACTTTCAGGTAATGATCAGTACACCAATCCCACTTGGCTCGCCAAATTTCGTTCTTCTAGGTTAAACCGTTCGTTGGCAGTAACCGGTTTCATTTTGAGGTTTCACTCTGTTTTCTCCTATAGGGATACATGTATTTGGAACTCTAAATCAAACACGGTTTGTGCTAGCTCTTTGAAACTTGACACAATAAAGCAGTTTCCAGTTCTATCTCTATGGTTTGTTTGCTGTTGATGTAGCCCTAAGCAGAGACTGGCGAGAATCACTTTCATGGAAAGGGCCTGCCAAGCTTCCAAAAAACTACGAGTTGCCTGAAATCTCAGCAAACACTTTTTCACCCAATCTTGATGAAACTTTCAGGTAATGATCAGTACACCAATCCCACTTGGCTCGCCAAATTTCGTTCTTCTAGGTTAAACCGTTCGTTGGCAGTAACCGGTTTCATTTTGAGGTTTCACTCTGTTTTCTCCTATAGGGATACATGTATTTGGAACTCTAAATCAAACACGGTTTGTGCTAGCTCTTTGAAACTTGACAGAATAAAGCAGTTTCAAGTTCTATCTCTATGGTTTGTTTGCTGTTGATGTAGCCCTAAGCAGAGACTGGCGAGAATCACTTTCATGGAAAGGGCCTGCCAAGCTTCCAAAAAACTACGAGTTGCCTGAAATCTCAGCAAACACTTTTTCACCCAATCTTGATGAAACTTTCAGGTAATGATCAGTACACCAATCCCACTTGGCTCGCCAAATTTCGTTCTTCTAGGTTAAACCGTTCGTTGGCAGTAACCGGATTCATTTTGAGGTTTCACTCTGCTTTCCCCTATAGGGATACATGTATTTGGAAGTCTAAATCAAACACGGTTTGTGCTAGCTCTTTGAAACTTGACACAATAAAGCAGTTTCAAGTTCTATCTCTATGGTTTGTTTGCTGTTGATGTAGCCCTAAGCAGAGACTGGCGAGAATCACTTTCATGGAAAGGGCCTGCCAAGCTTCCAAAAAACTACGAGTTGCCTGAAATCTCGGCAAACACTTTTTCACCCAATCTTGATGAAACTTTCAGGTAATGATCAGTACACCAATCCCACTTGGCTCGCCAAATTTCGTTCTTCTAGGTTAAACCGTTTGTTGGCAGTAACCGGTTTCATTTTGAGGTTTCACTCTGTTTTCTCCTATAGGGATACATGTATTTGGAACTCTAAATCAAACACGGTTTGTGCTAGCTATTTGAAACTTGACACAATAAAGCAGTTTCCAGTTCTATCTCTATGGTTTGTTTGCTGTTGATGTAGCCCTAAGCAGAGACTGGCGAGAATCACTTTCATGGAAAGGGCCTGCCAAGGTTCCAAAAAACTACGAGTTGCCTGAAATCTCAGCAAACACTTTTTCACCGAATCTTGATGAAACTTTCAGGTAATGATCAGTACACCAATCCCACTTGGTTCGCCAAATTTCGTTCTTCTAGGTTAAACCGTTCGTTGGCAGTAACCGGATTCATTTTGAGGTTTCACTCTGCTTTCCCCTATAGGGATACATGTATTTGGAAGTCTAAATCAAACACGGTTTGTGCTAGCTCTTTGAAACTTGACACAATAAAGCAGTTTCAAGTTCTATCTCTATGGTTTGTTTCTTGTTGATGTAGCCCTAAGCAGAGACTGGCGAGAATCACTTTCATGGAAAGGGCCTGCCAAGCTTCCAAAAAACTATGAGTTGCCTGAAATCTTGGCAAACACTTTTTCACCCAATCTTGATGATACTTTCAGGTAATGATCAGTACACCAATCCCACTTGCCTCACCAAATTTCGTTCTTCTAGTTTAAACCGTTCGTTGGCAGTAACCGGTTTCATTTTGAGGTTTCACTCTGTTTTCTCCTATATGGATACATGTATTTGGAACTCTAAATCAAACACGGTTTGTGCTAGCTCTTTGAAACTTGACACAATAAAGCAGTTTCAAGTTCTATCTCTATGGTTTGTTTGCTGTTGATGTAGCCCTAAGCAGAGACTGGCGAGAATCACTTTCATGGAAAGGGCCTGCCAAGCTTCCAAAAAACTACGAGTTGCCTGAAATCTCAGCAAACACTTTTTCACCCAATCTTGATGAAACTTTCAGGTAATGATCAGTACACCAATCCCACTTGGCTAGCCAAATTTCGTTCTTCTAGGTTAAACCGTTCGTTGGCAGTAACCGGTTTCATTTTGAGGTTTCACTCTGTTTTCTCCTATAGGGATACATGTATTTGGAACTCTAAATCAAACACGGTTTGTGCTAGCTCTTTGAAACTTGACACAATAAAGCAGTTTCAAGTTCTATCTCTATGGTTTGTTTCCTGTTGATGTAGCCCTAAGCAGAGACTGGCGAGAATCACTTTCATGGAAAGGGCCTGCCAAGCTTCCAAAAAACTACGAGTTGCCTGAAATCTCAGCAAACACTTTTTCACCCAATCTTGATGAAACTTTCAGGTAATGATCAGTACACCAATCCCACTTGGCTCGCCAAATTTCGTTCTTCTAGGTTAAACCGTTCGTTGGCAGTAACCGGATTCATTTTGAGGTTTCACTCTGCTTTCCCCTATAGGGATACATGTATTTGGAAGTCTAAATCAAACACGGTTTGTGCTAGCTCTTTGAAACTTGACACAATAAAGCAGTTTCAAGTTCTATCTCTATGGTTTGTTTGTTGTTGATGTAGCCCTAAGCAGAGACTGGCGAGAATCACTTTCATGGAAAGGGCCTGCCAAGCTTCCAAAAAACTATGAGTTGCCTGAAATCTTGGCAAACACTTTTTCACCCAATCTTGATGATACTTTCAGGTAATGATCAGTACACCAATCCCACTTGCCTCACCAAATTTCGTTCTTCTAGGTTAAACAGTTCGTTGGCAGTAACCGGTTTCATTTTGAGGTTTCACTCTGTTTTCTCCTATATGGATACATGTATTTGGAACTCTAAATCAAACACGGTTTGTGCTAGCTCTTTGAAACTTGACACAATAAAGCAGTTTCAAGTTCTATCTCTATGGTTTGTTTGCTGTCGATGTAGCCCTAAGCAGAGACTGGCGAGAATCACTTTCATGGAAAGGGCCTGCCAAGCTTCCAAAAAACTACGAGTTGCCTGAAATCTCAGCAAACACTTTTTCACCCAATCTTGATGAAACTTTCAGGTAATGATCAGTACACCAATCCCACTTGGCGAGCAAAATTTCGTTCTTCTAGGTTAAACCGTTCGTTGGCAGTAACCGGTTTCATTTTGAGGTTTCACTCTGTTTTCTCCTATAGGGATACATGTATTTGGAACTCTAAATCAAACACGGTTTGTGCTAGCTCTTTGAAACTTGACAGAATAAAGCAGTTTCAAGTTCTATCTCTATGGTTTGTTTGCTGTTGATGTAGCCCTAAGCAGAGACTGGTGAGAATTACTTTCATGGAAAGGGCCTGCCAAGCTTCCAAAAAACTACGAGTTTCCTGAAATCTCAGCAAACACTTTTTCACCCAATCTTGATGAAACTTGCAGGTAATGATCAGTACACCAATCCCACTTGGCTCACCAAATTTCGTTCTTCTAGGTTAAACCGTTCGTTGGCAGTAACCGGTTTCATTTTGAGGTTTCACTCTGTTTTCTCCTATAGGGATACATGTATTTGGAACTCTAAATCAAACACGGTTTGTGCTAGCTATTTGAAACTTGACACAATAAAGCAGTTTCCAGTTCTATCTCTATGGTTTGTTTGCTGTTGATGTAGCCCTAAGCAGAGACTGGCGAGAATCACTTTCATGGAAAGGGCCTGCCAAGCTTCCAAAAAACTACGAGTTAGCCTGAAAGTCTCAGCAAAATTTTTCACCCAATCTTGATGAAACTTTCAGGTAATGATCAGTACACCAATCCCACTTGGCTCACCAAATTTCGTTCTTCTAGGTTAAACCGTTCGTTGGCAGTAACCGGATTCATTTTGAGGTTTCACTCTGCTTTCCCCTATAGGGATACATGTATTTGGAAGTCTAAATCAAACACGGTTTGTGCTAGCTCTTTGAAACTTGACACAATAAAGCAGTTTCAAGTTCTATCTCTATGGTTTGTTTGCTGTTGATGTAGCCCTAAGCAGAGACTGGCGAGAATCACTTTCATGGAAAGGGCCTGCCAAGCTTCCAAAAAACTACGAGTTGCCTGAAATCTCGGCAAACACTTTTTCACCCAATCTTGATGAAACTTTCAGGTAATGATCAGTACACCAATCCCACTTGGCTCGCCAAATTTCGTTCTTCTAGGTTAAACCGTTCGTTGGCAGTAACCGGTTTCATTTTGAGGTTTCACTCTGTTTTCTCCTATAGGGATACATGTATTTGGAACTCTAAATCAAACACGGTTTGTGCTAGCTATTTGAAACTTGACACAATAAAGCAGTTTCCAGTTCTATCTCTATGGTTTGTTTGCTGTTGATGTAGCCCTAAGCAGAGACTGGCGAGAATCACTTTCATGGAAAGGGCCTGTCAAGGTTCCAAAAAACTACGAGTTGCCTGAAATCTCAGCAAACACTTTTTCACCGAATCTTGATGAAACTTTCAGGTAATGATCAGTACACCAATCCCACTTGGCTCGCCAAATTTCGTTCTTCTAGGTTAAACCGTTCGTTGGCAGTAACCGGATTCATTTTGAGGTTTCACTCTGCTTTCCCCTATAGGGATACATGTATTTGGAAGTCTAAATCAAACACGGTTTGTGCTAGCTCTTTGAAACTTGACACAATAAAGCAGTTTCAAGTTCTATCTCTATGGTTTGTTTGTTGTTGATGTAGCCCTAAGCAGAGACTGGCGAGAATCACTTTCATGGAAAGGGCCTGCCAAGCTTCCAAAAAAATATGAGTTGCCTGAAATCTTGGCAAACACTTTTTCACCCAATCTTGATGAAACTTTCAGGTAATGATCAGTACACCAATCCCACTTGGCTAGCCAAATTTCGTTCTTCTAGGTTAAACCGTTCGTTGGCAGTAACCGGTTTCATTTTGAGGTTTCACTCTGTTTTCTCCTATAGGGATACATGTATTTGGAACTCTAAATCAAACACGGTTTGTGCTAGCTCTTTGAAACTTGACACAATAAAGCAGTTTCAAGTTCTATCTCTATGGTTTGTTTGCTGTTGATGTAGCCCTAAGCAGAGACTGGCGAGAATCACTTTCATGAAAGGGCCTGCCAAGCTTCCAAAAACTACGAGTTGCCTGAAATCTCAGCAAACACTTTTTCACCCAATCTTGATGAAACTTTCAGGTAATGATATGTACACCAATCCCACTTGGCTCGCCAAATTTCGTTCTTCTAGGTTAAACCGTTCGTTGGCAGTAACCGGATTCATTTTGAGGTTTCACTCTGCTTTCCCCTATAGGGATACATGTATTTGGAAGTCTAAATCAAACACGGTTTGTGATAGCTCTTTGAAACTTGACACAATAAAGCAGTTTCAAGTTCTATCTCTATGGTTTGTTTGTTGTTGATGTAGCCCTAAGCAGAGACTGGCGAGAATCACTTTCATGGAAAGGGCCTGCCAAGCTTCCAATAAACTATGAGTTGCCTGAAATCTTGGCAAACACTTTTTCACCCAATCTTGATGATACTTTCAGGTAATGATCAGTACACCAATCCCACTTGCCTCACCAAATTTCGTTCTTCTAGTTTAAACCGTTCGTTGGCAGTAACCGGTTGCATTTTGAGGTTTCACTCTGTTTTTCTCCTATATGGATACATGTATTTGGAACTCTAAATCAAACACGGTTTGTGCTAGCTCTTTGAAACTTGACACAATAAAGCAGTTTCAAGTTCTATCTCTATGGTTTGTTTGCTGTTGATGTAGCCCTAAGCAGAGACTGGCGAGAATCACTTTCATGGAAAGGGCCTGCCAAGCTTCCAAAAAACTACGAGTTGCCTGAAATCTCAGCAAACACTTTTTCACCCAATCTTGATGAAACTTTCAGGTAATGATCAGTACACCAATCCCACTTGGCGAGCAAAATTTCGTTCTTCTAGGTTAAACCGTTCGTTGGCAGTAACCGGTTTCATTTTGAGGTTTCACTCTGTTTTCTCCTATAGGGATACATGTATTTGGAACTCTAAATCAAACACGGTTTGTGCTAGCTCTTTGAAACTTGACAGAATAAAGCAGTTTCAAGTTCTATCTCTATGGTTTGTTTGCTGTTGATGTAGCCCTAAGCAGAGACTGGTGAGAATTACTTTCATGGAAAGGGCCTGCCAAGCTTCCAAAAAACTACGAGTTGCCTGAAATCTCAGCAAACACTTTTTCACCCAATCTTGATGAAACTTGCAGGTAATGATCAGTACACAATCCCACTTGGCTCACCAAATTTCGTTCTTCTAGGTTAAACCGTTCGTTGGCAGTAACCGGTTTCATTTTGAGGTTTCACTCTGTTTTCTCCTATAGGGATACATGTATTTGGAACTCTAAATCAACACGGTTTGTGCTAGCTATTTGAAACTTGACACAATAAAGCAGTTTCCAGTTCTATCTCTATGGTTTGTTTGCTGTTGATGTAGCCCTAAGCAGAGACTGGCGAGAATCACTTTCCATGGAAAGGGCCTGCCAAGCTTCCAAAAAACTACGAGTTGCCTGAAATCTCAGCAAACACTTTTTCACCCAATCTTGATGAAACTTTCAGGTAATGATCAGTACACCAATCCCACTTGGCTCGCCAAATTTCGTTCTTCTAGTTTAAACCGTTCGTTGGCAGTAACCGGATTCATTTTGAGGTTTCACTCTGCTTTCCCCTATAGGGATACATGTATTTGGAAGTCTAAATCAAACACGGTTTGTGCTAGCTCTTTGAAACTTGACACAATAAAGCAGTTTCAAGTTCTATCTCTATGGTTTGTTTGTTGTGATGTAGCCCTAAGCAGAGACTGGCGAGAATCACTTTCATGGAAAGGGCCTGCCAAGCTTCCAAAAAACTATGAGTTGCCTGAAATCTTGGCAAACACTTTTTCACCCAATCTTGATGATACTTTCAGGTAATGATCAGTACACCAATCCCACTTGCCTCACCAAATTTCGTTCTTCTAGGTTAAACCGTTCGTTGGCAGTAACCGGTTGCATTTTGAGGTTTCACTCTGTTTTCTCCTATATGGATACATGTATTTGGAACTCTAAATCAAACACGGTTTGTGCTAGCTCTTTGAAACTTGACACAATAAAGCAGTTTCAAGTTCTATCTCTATGGTTTGTTTGCTGTTGATGTAGCCCTAAGCAGAGACTGGCGAGAATCACTTTCATGGAAAGGGCCTGCCAAGCTTCCAAAAAACTACGAGTTGCCTGAAATCTCAGCAAACACTTTTTCACCCAATCTTCATGAAACTTTCAGGTAATGATCAGTACACCAATCCCACTTGGCTAGCCAAATTTCGTTCTTCTAGGTTAAACCGTTCGTTGGCAGTAACCGGTTTCATTTTGAGGTTTCACTCTGTTTTCTCCTATAGGGATACATGTATTTGGAACTCTAAATCAAACACGGTTTGTGCTAGCTCTTTGAAACTTGACAGAATAAAGCAGTTTCAAGTTCTATCTCTATGGTTTGTTTGCTGTTGATGTAGCCCTAAGCAGAGACTGGTGAGAATTACTTTCATGGAAAGGGCCTGCCAAGCTTCCAAAAAACTACGAGTTGCCTGAAATCTCAGCAAACACTTTTTCACCCAATCTTGATGAAACTTGCAGGAAATGATCAGTACACCAATCCCACTTGGCTCACCAAATTTCGTTCTTCTAGGTTAAACCGTTCGTTGGCAGTAACCGGTTTCATTTTGAGGTTTCACTCTGTTTTCTCCTATAGGGATACATGTATTTGGAACTCTAAATCAAACACGGTTTGTGCTAGCTATTTGAAACTTGACACAATAAAGCAGTTTCCAGTTCTATCTCTATGGTTTGTTTGCTGTTGATGTAGCCCTAAGCAGAGACTGGTGAGAATTACTTTCATGGAAAGGGCCTGCCAAGCTTCCAAAAAACTACGAGTTGCCTGAAATCTCAGCAAACACTTTTTCACCCAATCTTGATGAAACTTTCAGGTAATGATCAGTACACCAATCCCACTTGGCTCGCCAAATTTCGTTCTTCTAGGTTAAACCGTTCGTTGGCAGTAACCGGATTCATTTTGAGGTTTCACTCTGCTTTCCCCTATAGGGATACATGTATTTGGAAGTCTAAATCAAACACGGTTTGTGCTAGCTCTTTGAAACTTGACACAATAAAGCAGTTTCAAGTTCTATCTCTATGGTTTGTTTGTTGTTGATGTAGCCCTAAGCAGAGACTGGCGAGAATCACTTTCATGGAAAGGGCCTGCCAAGCTTCCAAAAAACTATGAGTTGCCTGAAATCTTGGCAAACACTTTTTCACCCAATCTTGATGATACTTTCAGGTAATGATCAGTACACCAATCCCACTTGCCTCACCAAATTTCGTTCTTCTAGGTTAAACCGTTCGTTGGCAGTAACCGGTTGCATTTTGAGGTTTCACTCTGTTTTCTCCTATATGGATACATGTATTTGGAACTCTAAATCAAACACGGTTTGTGCTAGCTCTTTGAAACTTGACACAATAAAGCAGTTTCAAGTTCTATCTCTATGGTTTGTTTGCTGTTGATGTAGCCCTAAGCAGAGACTGGCGAGAATCACTTTCATGGAAAGGGCCTGCCAAGCTTCCAAAAAACTACGAGTTGCCTGAAATCTCAGCAAACACTTTTTCACCCAATCTTGATGAAACTTTCAGGTAATGATCAGTACACCAATCCCACTTGGCTAGCCAAATTTCGTTCTTCTAGGTTAAACCGTTCGTTGGCAGTAACCGGTTTCATTTTGAGGTTTCACTCTGTTTTCTCCTATAGGGATACTGGTATTTGGAACTCTAAATCAAACACGGTTTGTGCTAGCTCTTTGAAACTTGACAGAATAAAGCAGTTTCAAGTTCTATCTCTATGGTTTGTTTGCTGTTGATGTAGCCCTAAGCAGAGACTGGTGAGAATTACTTTCATGGAAAGGGCCTGCCAAGCTTCCAAAAAACTACGAGTTGCCTGAAATCTCAGCAAACACTTTTTCACCCAATCTTGATGAAACTTGCAGGTAATGATCAGTACACCAATCCCACTTGGCTCACCAAATTTCGTTCTTCTAGGTTAAACCGTTCGTTGGCAGTAACCGGTTTCATTTTGAGGTTTCACTCTGTTTTCTCCTATAGGGATACATGTATTTGGAACTCTAAATCAAACACGGTTTGTGCTAGCTATTTGAAACTTGACACAATAAAGCAGTTTCCAGTTCTATCTCTATGGTTTGTTTGCTGTTGATGTAGCCCTAAGCAGAGACTGGCGAGAATCACTTTCATGGAAAGGGCCTGCCAAGCTTCCAAAAAACTACGAGTTGCCTGAAATGTCAGCAAACACTTTTTCACCCAATCTTGATGAAACTTTCAGGTAATGATCAGTACACCAATCCCACTTGGCTCGCCAAATTTCGTTCTTCTAGGTTAAACCGTTCGTTGGCAGTAACCGGATTCATTTTGAGGTTTCACTCTGCTTTCCCCTATAGGGATACATGTATTTGGAAGTCTAAATCAAACACGGTTTGTGCTAGCTCTTTGAAACTTGACACAATAAAGCAGTTTCAAGTTCTATCTCTATGGTTTGTTTGTTGTTGATGTAGCCCTAAGCAGAGACTGGCGAGAATCACTTTCATGGAAAGGGCCTGCCAAGCTTCCAAAAAACTATGAGTTGCCTGAAATCTTGGCAAACACTTTTTCACCCAATCTTGATGATACTTTCAGGTAATGATCAGTACACCAATCCCACTTGCCTCACCAAATTTCGTTCTTCTAGTTTAAACCGTTCGTTGGCAGTAACCGGTTTCATTTTGAGGTTTCACTCTGTTTTCTCCTATATGGATACATGTATTTGGAACTCTAAATCAAACACGGTTTGTGCTAGCTCTTTGAAACTTGACACAATAAAGCAGTTTCAAGTTCTATCTCTATGGTTTGTTTGCTGTTGATGTAGCCCTAAGCAGAGACTGGCGAGAATCACTTTCATGGAAAGGGCCTGCCAAGCTTCCAAAAAACTACGAGTTGCCTGAAATCTCAGCAAACACTTTTTCACCCAATCTTGATGAAACTTTCAGGTAATGATCAGTACACCAATCCCACTTGGCTAGCCAAATTTAGTTCTTCTAGGTTAAACCGTTCGTTGGCAGTAACCGGTTTCATTTTGAGGTTTCACTCTGTTTTCTCCTATAGGGATACTGGTATTTGGAACTCTAAATCAAACACGGTTTGTGCTAGCTCTTTGAAACTTGACAGAATAAAGCAGTTTCAAGTTCTATCTCTATGGTTTATTTGCTGTTGATGTAGCCCTAAGCAGAGACTGGTGAGAATTACTTTCATGGAAAGGGCCTGCCAAGCTTCCAAAAAACTACGAGTTGCCTGAAATCTCAGCAAACACTTTTTCACCCAATCTTGATGAAACTTGCAGGTAATGATCAGTACACCAATCCCACTTGGCTCACCAAATTTCGTTCTTCTAGGTTAAACCGTTCGTTGGCAGTAACCGGTTTCATTTTGAGGTTTCACTCTGTTTTCTCCTATATGGATACATGTATTTGGAACTCTAAATCAAACACGGTTTGTGCTAGCTCTTTGAAACTTGACACAATAAAGCAGTTTCAAGTTCTATCTCTATGGTTTGTTTGCTGTTGATGTAGCCCTAAGCAGAGACTGGCGAGAATCACTTTCATGGAAAGGGACTGCCAAGCTTCCAAAAAACTACGAGTTTCCTGAAATCTCAGCAAACACTTTTTCACCCAATCTTGATGAAACTTTCAGGTAATGATCAGTACACCAATCCCACTTGGCTCGCCCAATTTCGTTCTTCTAGGTTAAACCGTTCGTTGGCAGTAACCGGTTTCATTTTGAGTTTTCACTGTGTTTTCTCCTATAGGGATACATGTATTTGGAACTCTAAATCAAACACGGTTTGTGCTAGCTCTTTGAAACTTGACAGAATAAAGCAGTTTCAAGTTCTATCTCTATGGTTTGTTTGCTGTTGATGTAGCCCTAAGCAGAGACTGGCGAGAATCACTTTCATGGAAAGGGCCTGCCAAGCTTCCAAAAAACTACGAGTTGCCTGAAATCTCAGCAAACACTTTTTCACCCAATCTTGATGAAACTTTCAGGTAATGATCAGTACACCAATCCCACTTGGCTCGCCAAATTTCGTTCTTCTAGGTTAAACCGTTCGTTGGCAGTAACCGGTTTCATTTTGAGGTTTCACTCTGTTTTCTCCTATAGGGATACATGTATTTGGAAGTCTAAATCAAACACGGTTTGTGCTAGCTCTTTGAAACTTGACACAGTAAAGCAGTTTCAAGTTCTATCTCTATGGTTTGTTTGCTGTTGATGTAGCCCTAAGCAGAGACTGGCGAGAATCACTTTCATGGAAAGGGCCTGCCAAGCTTCCAAAAAACTACGAGTTGCCTGAAATCTCAGCAAACACTTTTTCACCCAATCTTGATGAAACTTTCAGGTAATGATCAGTACACCAATCCCACTTGGCTCGCCAAATTTCGTTCTTCTAGGTTAAACCGTTCGTTGGCAGTAACCGGTTTCATTTTGAGTTTTCACTGTGTTTTCTCCTATAGGGATACATGTATTTGGAACTCTAAATCAAACACGGTTTGTGCTAGCTCTTTGAAACTTGACAGAATAAAGCAGTTTCAAGTTCTATCTCTATGGTTTGTTTGCTGTTGATGTAGCCCTAAGCAGAGACTGGCGAGAATCACTTTCATGGAAAGGGCCTGCCAAGCTTCCAAAAAACTACGAGTTGCCTGAAATCTCAGCAAACACTTTTTCACCCAATCTTGATGAAACTTTCAGGTAATGATCAGTACACCAATCCCACTTGGCTCGCCAAATTTCGTTCTTCTAGGTTAAACAGTTCGTTGGCAGTAACCGGTTTCATTTTGAGGTTTCACTCTGTTTTCTCCTATAGGGATACATGTATTTGGAACTCTAAATCAAACACGGTTTGTACTAGCTCTTTGAAACTTGACACAATAAAGCAGTTTCCAGTTCTATCTCTATGGTTTGTTTGCTGTTGATGTAGCCCTAAGCAGAGACTGGCGAGAATCACTTTCATGGAAAGGGCCTGCCAAGCTTCCAAAAAACTACGAGTTGCCTGAAATCTCAGCAAACACTTTTTCACCCAATCTTGATGAAACTTTCAGGTAATGATCAGTACACCAATCCCACTTGGCTCGCCAAATTTCGTTCTTCTAGGTTAAACCGTTCGTTGGCAGTAACCGGTTTCATTTTGAGGTTTCACTCTGTTTTCTCCTATAGGGATACATGTATTTGGAAGTCTAAATCAAACACGGTTTGTGCTAGCTCTTTGAAACTTGACACAGTAAAGCAGTTTCAAGTTCTATCTCTATGGTTTGTTTGCTGTTGATGTAGCCCTAAGCAGAGACTGGCGAGAATCACTTTCATGGAAAGGGCCTGCCAAGCTTCCAAAAAACTACGAGTTTCCTGAAATCTCAGCAAACACTTTTTCACCCAATCTTGATGAAACTTTCAGGTAATGATCAGTACACCAATCCCACTTGGCTCGCCAAATTTCGTTCTTCTAGGTTAAACCGTTCGTTGGCAGTAACCGGTTTAATTTTGAGGTTTCACTGTGTTTTCTCCTATAGGGATACATGTATTTGGAACTCTAAATCAAACACGGTTTGTGCTAGCTCTTTGAAACTTGACAGAATAAAGCAGTTTCAAGTTCTATCTCTATGGTTTGTTTGCTGTTGATGTAGCCCTAAGCAGAGACTGGCGAGAATCACTTTCATGGAAAGGGCCTGCCAAGCTTCCAAAAAACTACGAGTTGCCTGAAATCTCAGCAAACACTTTTTCACCCAATCTTGATGAAACTTTCAGGTAATGATCAGTACACCAATCCCACTTGGCTCGCCAAATTTCGTTCTTCTAGGTTAAACCGTTCGTTGGCAGTAATCGGTTTCATTTTGAGGTTTCACTGTGTTTTCTCCTATAGGGATACATGTATTTGGAACTCTAAATCAAACACGGTTTGTGCTAGCTCTTTGAAACTTGACAGAATAAAGCAGTTTCAAGTTCTATCTCTATGGTTTGTTTGCTGTTGATGTAGCCCTAAGCAGAGACTGGCGAGAATCACTTTCATGGAAAGGGCCTGCCAAGCTTCCAAAAAACTACGAGTTGCCTGAAATCTCAGCAAACACTTTTTCACCCAATCTTGATGAAAGTTTCAGGTAATGATCAGTACATCAATCCCACTTGGCTCGCTAAATTTCGTTCTTCTAGGTTAAACCGTTCGTTGGCAGTAACCGGTTTCATTTTGAGGTTTCACTGTGTTTTCTCCTATAGGGATACATGTATTTGGAACTCTAAATCAAACACGGTTTGTGCTAGCTCTTTGAAACTTGACACAATAAAGCAGTTTCCAGTTCTATCTCTATGGTTTGTTTGCTGTTGATGTAGCCCTAAGCAGAGACTGGCGAGAATCACTTTCATGGAAAGGGCCTGCCAAGCTTCCAAAAAACTACGAGTTGCCTGAAATCTCAGCAAACACTTTTTCACCCAATCTTGATGAAACTTTCAGGTAATGATCAGTACACCAATCCCACTTGGCTCGCCCAATTTCGTTCTTCTAGGTTAAACCGTTCGTTGGCAGTAACCGGTTTCATTTTGAGGTTTCACTCTGTTTTCTCCTTTAGGGATACATGTATTTGGAACTCTAAATCAAACACGGTTTGTACTAGCTCTTTGAAACTTGACACAATAAAGCAGTTTCCAGTTCTATCTCTATGGTTTGTTTGCTGTTGATGTAGCCCTAAGCAGAGACTGGCGAGAATCACTTTCATGGAAAGGGCCTGCCAAGCTTCCAAAAAACTACGAGTTGCCTGAAATCTCAGCAAACACTTTTTCACCCAATCTTGATGAAACTTTCAGGTAATGATCAGTACACCAATCCCACTTGGCTCGCCCAATTTCGTTCTTCTAGGTTAAACCGTTCGTTGGCAGTAACCGGTTTCATTTTGAGGTTTCACTCTGTTTTCTCCATTAGGGATACATGTATTTGGAACTCTAAATCAAACACGGTTTGTACTAGCTCTTTGAAACTTGACACAATAAAGCAGTTTCCAGTTCTATCTTTATGGTTTGTTTGCTGTTGATGTAGCCCTAAGCAGAGACTGGCGAGAATCACTTTCATGGAAAGGGCCTGCCAAGCTTCCAAAAAACTACGAGTTGCCTGAAATCTCAGCAAACACTTTGTCACCCAATCTTGATGATACTTTCAGGTAATGATCAGTACACCAATCCCACTTGCCTCACCAAATTTCGTTCTTCTAGTTTAAACCGTTCGTTGGCAGTAACCGGTTTCATTTTGAGGTTTCACTCTGTTTTCTCCTATAGGGATACATGTATTTGGAACTCTAAATCAAACACGGTTTGTGCTAGCTCTTTGAAACTTGACACAATAAAGCAGTTTCAAGTTCTATCTCTATGGTTTGTTTGCTGTTGATGTAGCCCTAAGCAGAGACTGGCGAGAATCACTTTCATGGAAAGGGCCTGCCAAGCTTCCAAAAAACTACGAGTTGCCTGAAATCTCAGCAAACACTCTTACACCCAATCTTGATGAAACTTTCAGGTAATGATAAGTACACCAATCCCACTTGGCTCGCCAAATTTCGTTCTTCTAGGTTAAACCGTTCGTTGGCAGTAACCGGTTTCATTTTGAGGTTTCACTCTGTTTTCTCCTATAGGGATACATGTATTTGGAAGTCTAAATCAAACACGGTTTGTGCTAGCTCTTTGAAACTTGACACAATAAAGCAGTTTCAAGTTCCATCTCTATGGTTTGTTTGCTGTTGATGTAGCCCTAAGCAGAGACTGGCGAGAATCACTTTCATGGAAAGGGCCTGCCAAGCTTCCAAAAAACTATGAGTTGCCTGAAATCTCAGCAAACACTTTTTCACCCAATCTTGATGAAACTTTCAGGTAATGATCAGTACACCAATCCCACTTGGCTAGCCAAATTTCGTTCTTGTAGGTTAAACCGTTCGTTGGCAGTAACCGGTTTCATTTTGAGGTTTCACTCTGTTTTCTCCTATAGGGATACAGGTATTTGGAACTCTAAATCAAACACGGTTTGTGCTAGCTCTTTGAAACTTGACAGAATAAAGCAGTTTCAAGTTCTATCTCTATGGTTTGTTTGCTGTTGATGTAGCCCTAAGCAGAGACTGGTGAGAATTACTTTCATGGAAAGGGCCTGCCAAGCTTCCAAAAAACTACGAGTTGCCTGAAATCTCAGCAAACACTTTTTCACCCAATCTTGATGAAACTTTCAGGTAATGATCAGTACACCAATCCCACTTGGCTCGCCAAATTTCGTTCTTCTAGGTTAAACCGATCGTTGGCAGTAACCGGTTTCATTTTGAGGTTTTCACTCTGTTTTCTCCTATAGGGATACATGTATTTGGAAGTCTAAATCAAACACGGTTTGTGCTAGCTCTTTGAAACTTGACACAGTAAAGCAGTTTCAAGTTCTATCTCTATGGTTTGTTTGCTGTTGATGTAGCCCTAAGCAGAGACTGGCGAGAATCACTTTCATGGAAAGGGCCTGCCAAGCTTCCAAAAAACTACGAGTTTCCTGAAATCTCAGCAAACACTTTTTCACCCAATCTTGATGAAACTTTCAGGTAATGATCAGTACACCAATCCCACTTGGCTCGCCAAATTTCGTTCTTCTAGGTTAAACCGTTCGTTGGCAGTAACCGGTTTCATTTTGAGGTTTCACTGTGTTTTCTCCTATAGGGATACATGTATTTGGAACTCTAAATCAAACACGGTTTGTGCTAGCTCTTTGAAACTTGACACACTAAAGCAGTTTCAAGTTCTATCTCTATGGTTTGTTTGCTGTTGATGTAGCCCTAAGCAGAGACTGGCGAGAATCACTTTCATGGAAAGGGCCTGCCAAGCTTCCAAAAAACTACGAGTTTCCTGAAATCTCAGCAAACACTTTTTCACCCAATCTTGATGAAACTTTCAGGTAATGATCAGTACACCAATCCCACTTGGCTAGCCAAATTTCGTTCTTGTAGGTTAAACCGTTCGTTGGCAGTAACCGGTTTCATTTTTGAGGTTTCACTCTGTTTTCTCCTATAGGGATACAGGTATTTGGAACTCTAAATCAAACACGGTTTGTGCTAGCTCTTTGAAACTTGACAGAATAAAGCAGTTTCAAGTTCTATCTCTATGGTTTGTTTGCTGTTGATGTAGCCCTAAGCAGAGACTGGTGAGAATTACTTTCATGGAAAGGGCCTGCCAAGCTTCCAAAAAACTACGAGTTGCCTGAAATCTCAGCAAACACTTTTTCACCCAATCTTGATGAAACTTTCAGGTAATGATCAGTACACCAATCCCACTTGGCTCGCCAAATTTCGTTCTTCTAGGTTAAACCGATCGTTGGCAGTAACCGGTTTCATTTTGAGGTTTCACTCTGTTTTCTCCTATAGGGATACATGTATTTGGAAGTCTAAATCAAACACGGTTTGTGCTAGCTCTTTGAAACTTGACACAGTAAAGCAGTTTCAAGTTCTATCTCTATGGTTTGTTTGCTGTTGATGTAGCCCTAAGCAGAGACTGGCGAGAATCACTTTCATGGAAAGGGCCTGCCAAGCTTCCAAAAAACTACGAGTTTCCTGAAATCTCAGCAAACACTTTTTCACCCAATCTTGATGAAACTTTCAGGTAATGATCAGTACACCAATCCCACTTGGCTCGCCAAATTTCGTTCTTCTAGGTTAAACCGTTCGTTGGCAGTAACCGGTTTCATTTTGAGGTTTCACTGTGTTTTCTCCTATAGGGATACATGTATTTGGAACTCTAAATCAAACACGGTTTGTGCTAGCTCTTTGAAACTTGACAGAATAAAGCAGTTTCAAGTTCTATCTCTATGGTTTGTTTGCTGTTGATGTAGCCCTAAGCAGAGACTGGCGAGAATCACTTTCATGGAAAGGGCCTGCCAAGCTTCCAAAAAACTACGAGCTGCCAGAAATCTCAGCAAACACTTTTTCACCCAATCTTGATGAAACTTGCAGGTAATGATCAGTACACCAATCCCACTTGGCTCACCAAATTTCGTTCTTCTAGGTTAAACCGTTCGTTGGCAGTAACCGGTTTCATTTTGAGGTTTCACTCTGTTTTCTCCTATATGGATACATGTATTTGGAACTCTAAATCAAACACGGTTTGTGCTAGCTCTTTGAAATTTGACACAATAAAGCAGTTTCAAGTTCTATCTCTATGGTTTGTTTGCTGTTGATGTAGCCCTAAGCAGAGACTGGCGAGAATCACTTTCATGGAAAGGGCCTGCCAAGCTTCCAAAAAACTACGAGTTTCCTGAAATCTCAGCAAACACTTTTTCACCCAATCTTGATGAAACTTTCAGGTAATGATCAGTACACCAATCCCACTTGGCTCGCCAAATTTCGTTCTTCTAGGTTAAACCGTTCGTTGGCAGTAACCGGTTTCATTTTGAGGTTTCACTCTGTTTTCTCATATAGGGATACATGTATTTGGAACTCTAAATCAAACACGGTTTGTGCTAGCTCTTTGAAACTTGACACAATAAAGCAGTTTCCAGTTCTATCTCTATGGTTTGTTTGCTGTTGATGTAGCCCTAAGCAGAGACTGGCGAGAATCACTTTCATGGAAAGGGCCTGCCAAGCTTCCAAAAAACTACGAGTTTCCTGAAATCTCAGCAAACACTTTTTCACCCAATCTTGATGAAACTTTCAGGTAATGATCAGTACACCAATCCCACTTGGCTCGCCCAATTTCGTTCTTCTAGGTTAAACCGTTCGTTGGCAGTAACCGGTTTCATTTTGAGGTTTCACTGTGTTTTCTCCTATAGGGATACATGTATTTGGAACTCTAAATCAAACACGGTTTGTGCTAGCTCTTTGAAACTTGACAGAATAAAGCAGTTTCAAGTTCTATCTCTATGGTTTGTTTGCTGTTGATGTAGCCCTAAGCAGAGACTGGCGAGAATCACTTTCATGGAAAGGGCCTGCCAAGCTTCCAAAAAACTACGAGTTGCCTGAAATCTCAGCAAACACTTTTTCACCCAATCTTGATGAAACTTTCAGGTAATGATCAGTACACCAATCCCACTTGGCTCGCCAAATTTCGTTCTTCTAGGTTAAACAGTTCGTTGGCAGTAACCGGTTTCATTTTGAGGTTTCACTCTGTTTTCTCCTATAGGGATACATGTATTTGGAACTCTAAATCAAACACGGTTTGTACTAGCTCTTTGAAACTTGACACAATAAAGCAGTTTCCAGTTCTATCTCTATGGTTTGTTTGCTGTTGATGTAGCCCTAAGCAGAGACTGGCGAGAATCACTTTCATGGAAAGGGCCTGCCAAGCTTCCAAAAAACTACGAGTTGCCTGAAATCTCAGCAAACACTTTTTCACCCAATCTTGATGAAACTTTCAGGTAATGATCAGTACACCAATCCCACTTGGCTCGCCAAATTTCGTTCTTCTAGGTTAAACCGTTCGTTGGCAGTAACCGGTTTCATTTTGAGGTTTCACTCTGTTTTCTCCTATAGGGATACATGTATTTGGAAGTCTAAATCAAACACGGTTTGTGCTAGCTCTTTGAAACTTGACACAGTAAAGCAGTTTCAAGTTCTATCTCTATGGTTTGTTTGCTGTTGATGTAGCCCTAAGCAGAGACTGGCGAGAATCACTTTCATGGAAAGGGCCTGCCAAGCTTCCAAAAAACTACGAGTTTCCTGAAATCTCAGCAAACACTTTTTCACCCAATCTTGATGAAACTTTCAGGTAATGATCAGTACACCAATCCCACTTGGCTCGCCAAATTTCGTTCTTCTAGGTTAAACCGTTCGTTGGCAGTAACCGGTTTCATTTTGAGGTTTCACTGTGTTTTCTCCTATAGGGATACATGTATTTGGAACTCTAAATCAAACACGGTTTGTGCTAGCTCTTTGAAACTTGACAGAATAAAGGAGTTTCAAGTTCTATCTCTATGGTTTGTTTACTGTTGATGTAGCCCTAAGCAGAGACTGGCGAGAATCACTTTCATGGAAAGGGCCTGCCAAGCTTCCAAAAAACTACGAGTTGCCTGAAATCTCAGCAAACACTTTTTCACCCAATCTTGATGAAACTTTCAGGTAATGATCAGTATACCAATCCCACTTGGGTCGCCAAATTTCGTTCTTCTAGGTTAAACCGTTCGTTGGCAGTAATCGGTTTCATTTTGAGGTTTCACTGTGTTTTCTCCTATAGGGATACATGTATTTGGAACTCTAAATCAAACACGGTTTGTGCTAGCTCTTTGAAACTTGACAGAATAAAGCAGTTTCAAGTTCTATCTCTATGGTTTGTTTGCTGTTGATGTAGCCCTAAGCAGAGACTGGCGAGAATCACTTTCATGGAAAGGGCCTGCCAAGCTTCCAAAAAACTACGAGTTGCCTGAAATCTCAGCACACACTTTTTCACCCAATCTTGATGAAAGTTTCAGGTAATGATCAGTACACCAATCCCACTTGGCTCGCTAAATTTCGTTCTTCTAGGTTAAACCGTTCGTTGGCAGTAACCGGTTTCATTTTGAGGTTTCACTGTGTTTTCTCCTATAGGGATACATGTATTTGGAACTCTAAATCAAACACGGTTTGTGCTATCTCTTTGAAACTTGACACAATAAAGCAGTTTCCAGTTCTATCTCTATGGTTTGTTTGCTGTTGATGTAGCCCTAAGCAGAGACTGGCGAGAATCACTTTCATGGAAAGGGCCTGCCAAGCTTCCAAAAAACTACGAGTTGCCTGAAATCTCAGCAAACACTTTTTCACCCAATCTTGATGAAACTTTCAGGTAATGATCAGTACACCAATCCCACTTGGCTCGCCCAATTTCGTTCTTCTAGGTTAAACCGTTCGTTGGCAGTAACCGGTTTCATTTTGAGGTTTCACTCTGTTTTCTCCTATAGGGATACATGTATTTGGAACTCTAAATCAAACACGGTTTGTACTAGCTCTTTGAAACTTGACACAATAAAGCAGTTTCCAGTTCTATCTCTATGGTTTGTTTGCTGTTGATGTAGCCCTAAGCAGAGACTGGCGAGAATCACTTTCATGGAAAGGGCCTGCCAAGCTTCCAAAAAACTACGAGTTGCCTGAAATCTCAGCAAACACTTTTTCACCCAATCTTGATGAAACTTGCAGGTTATGATCAGTACACCAATCCCACTTGGCTCACCAAATTTCGTTCTTCTAGGTTAAACCGTTCATTGGCAGTAACCGGTTTCATTTTGAGGTTTCACTCTGTTTTCTCCAATAGGGATACATGTATTTGGAACTCTAAATCAAACTCGGTTTGTGCTAGCTCTTTGAAACTTGACACAATAAAGCAGTTTCAAGTTCTATCTCTATGGCTTGTTTGCTGTTGATGTAGCCCTAAGCAGAGACTGGCGAGAATCACTTTCATGGAAAGGGCCTGCCAAGCTTCCAAAAAACTACGAGTTGCCTGAAATCTCAGCAAACACTTTTTCACCCAATCTTGATGAAACTTGCAGGTAATGATCAGTACACCAATCCCACTTGGCTCACCAAATTTCGTTCTTCTAGGTTAAACCGTTCGTTGGCAGTAACCGGTTTCATTTTGAGGTTTCACTCTGTTTTCTCCTATAGGGATACATGTATTTGGAACTCTAAATCAAACACGGTTTGTGCTAGCTATTTGAAACTTGACACAATAAAGCAGTTTCCAGTTCTATCTCTATGGTTTGTTTGCTGTTGATGTAGCCCTAAGCAGAGACTGGCGAGAATCACTTTCATGGAAAGGGCCTGCCAAGGTTCCAAAAAACTACGAGTTGCCTGAAATCTCAGCAAACACTTTTTCACCCAATCTTGATGAAACTTTCAGGTAATGATCAGTACACCAATCCCACTTGGCTCGCCCAATTTCGTTCTTCTAGGTTAAACCGTTCGTTGGCAGTAACCGGTTTCATTTTGAGGTTTCACTCTGTTTTCTCCTTTAGGGATACATGTATTTGGAACTCTAAATCAAACACGGTTTGTACTAGCTCTTTGAAACTTGACACAATAAAGCAGTTTCCAGTTCTATCTCTATGGTTTGTTTGCTGTTGATGTAGCCCTAAGCAGAGACTGGCGAGAATCACTTTCATGGAAGGGGCCTGCCAAGCTTCCAAAAAACTACGAGTTGCCTGAAATCTCAGCAAACACTTTTTCACCCAATCTTGATGAAACTTGCAGGTTATGATCAGTACACCAATCCCACTTGGCTCACCAAATTTCGTTCTTCTAGGTTAAACCGTTCATTGGCAGTAACCCGGTTTCATTTTGAGGTTTCACTCTGTTTTCTCCAATAGGGATACATGTATTTGGAACTCTAAATCAAACACGGTTTGTGCTAGCTCTTTGAAACTTGACACAATAAAGCAGTTTCAAGTTCTATCTCTATGGCTTGTTTGCTGTTGATGTAGCCCTAAGCAGAGACTGGCGAGAATCACTTTCATGGAAAGGGCCTGCCAAGCTTCCAAAAAACTACGAGTTGCCTGAAATCTCAGCAAACACTTTTTCACCCAATATTGATGAAACTTGCAGGTAATGATCAGTACACCAATCCCACTTGGCTCACCAAATTTCGTTCTTCTAGGTTAAACCGTTCGTTGGCAGTAACCGGTTTCATTTTGAGGTTTCACTCTGTTTTCTCCTATAGGGATACATGTATTTGGAACTCTAAATCAAACACGGTTTGTGCTAGCTCTTTGAAACTTGACACAATAAAGCAGTTTCAAGTTCTATCTCTATGGCTTGTTTGCTGTTGATGTAGCCCTAAGCAGAGACTGGCGAGAATCACTTTCATGGAAAGGGCCTGCCAAGCTTCCAAAAAACTACGAGTTGCCTGAAATCTCAGCAAACACTTTTTCACCCAATCTTGATGAAACTTGCAGGTAATGATCAGTACACCAATCCCACTTGGCTCACCAAATTTCGTTCTTCTAGGTTAAACCGTTCGTTGGCAGTAACCGGTTTCATTTTGAGGTTTCACTCTGTTTTCTCCTATAGGGATACATGTATTTGGAACTCTAAATCAAACACTGTTTGTGCTAGCTATTTGAAACTTGACACAATAAAGCAGTTTCCAGTTCTATCTCTATGGTTTGTTTGCTGTTGATGTAGCCCTAAGCAGAGACTGGCGAGAATCACTTTCATGGAAAGGGCCTGCCAAGGTTCCAAAAAACTACGAGTTGCCTGAAATCTCAGCAAACACTTTTTCACCCAATCTTGATGAAACTTTCAGGTAATGATCAGTACACCAATCCCACTTGGCTCGCCCAATTTCGTTCTTCTAGGTTAAACCGTTCGTTGGCAGTAACCGGTTTCATTTTGAGGTTTCACTCTGTTTTCTCCTTTAGGGATACATGTATTTGGAACTCTAAATCAAACACGGTTTGTACTAGCTCTTTGAAACTTGACACAATAAAGCAGTTTCCAGTTCTATCTCTATGGTTTGTTTGCTGTTGATGTAGCCCTAAGCAGAGACTGGCGAGAATCACTTTCATGGAAAGGGCCTGCCAAGCTTCCAAAAAACTACGAGTTGCCTGAAATCTCAGCAAACACTTTTTCACCCAATCTTGATGAAACTTGCAGGTTATGATCAGTACACCAATCCCACTTGGCTCACCAAATTTCGTTCTTCTAGGTTAAACCGTTCATTGGCAGTAACCGGTTTCATTTTGAGGTTTCACTCTGTTTTCTCCAATAGGGATACATGTATTTGGAACTCTAAATCAAACACGGTTTGTGCTAGCTCTTTGAAACTTGACACAATAAAGCAGTTTCAAGTTCTATCTCTATGGCTTGTTTGCTGTTGATGTAGCCCTAAGCAGAGACTGGCGAGAATCACTTTCATGGAAGGGCCTGCCAAGCTTCCAAAAAACTACGAGTTGCCTGAAATCTCAGCAAACACTTTTTCACCCAATATTGATGAAACTTGCAGGTAATGATCAGTACACCAATCCCACTTGGCTCACCAAATTTCGTTCTTCTAGGTTAAACCGTTCGTTGGCAGTAACCGGTTTCATTTTGAGGTTTCACTCTGTTTTCTCCTATAGGGATACATGTATTTGGAACTCTAAATCAAACACGTTTGTGCTAGCTATTTGAAACTTGACACAATAAAGCAGTTTCAAGTTCTATCTCTATGGTTTGTTTGCTGTTGATGTAGCCCTAAGCAGAGACTGGCGAGAATCACTTTCATGGAAAGGGCCTGCCAAGGTTCCAAAAAACTACGAGTTGCCTGAAATCTCAGCAAACACTTTTTCACCCAATCTTGATGAAACTTTCAGGTAATGATCAGTACACCAATCCCACTTGGCTCGCCAAATTTCGTTCTTCTAGGTTAAACCGTTCGTTGGCAGTAACCGGATTCATTTTGAGGTTTCATTCTGCTTTCCCCTATAGGGATACATGTATTTGGAAGTCTAAATCAAACACGGTTTGTGCTAGCTCTTTGAAACTTGACACAATAAAGCAGTTTCAAGTTCTATCTCTATGGTTTGTTTGTTGTTGATGTAGCCCTAAGCAGAGACTGGCGAGAATCACTTTCATGGAAAGGGCCTGCCAAGCTTCCAAAAAACTATGAGTTGCCTGAAATCTTGGCAAACACTTTTTCACCCAATCTTGATGATACTTTCAGGTAATGATCAGTACACCAATCTCACTTGCCTCACCAAATTTCGTTCTTCTAGTTTAAACCGTTCGTTGGCAGTAACCGGTTTCATTTTGAGGTTTCACTCTGTTTTCTCCTATATGGATACATGTATTTGGAACTCTAAATCAAACACGGTTTGTGCTAGCTCTTTGAAACTTGACACAATAAAGCAGTTTCAAGTTCTATCTCTATGGTTTGTTTGCTGTTGATGTAGCCCTAAGCAGAGACTGGCGAGAATCACTTTCATGGAAAGGGCCTGCCAAGCTTCCAAAAACTAAGAGTTGCCTGAAATCTCAGCAAACACTTTTTCACCCAATCTTGATGAAACTTTCAGGTAATGATCAGTACACCAATCCCACTTGGCTAGCCAAATTTCGTTCTTCTAGGTTAAACCGTTCGTGGCAGTAACCGGTTTCATTTTGAGGTTTCACTCTGTTTTCTCTATAGGGATACAGGTATTTGGAACTGTAAATCAACCACGGTTTGTGCTAGCTCTTTGAAACTTGACAGAATAAAGCAGTTTCAAGTTCTATCTCTATGGTTTGTTTGCTGTTGATGTAGCCCTAAGCAGAGACTGGTGAGAGACTTATTTCATGGAAAGGGCCTGCCAAGCTTCCAAAAAACTACGAGTTGCCTGAAATCTCAGCAAACACTTTTTTCACCCAATCTTGATGAAACTTGCAGGTAATGATCAGTACACCAATCCCACTTGGCTCACCAAATTTCGTTCTTCTAGGTTAAACCGTTCGTTGGCAGTAACAGGTTTCATTTTGAGGTTTCACTCTGTTTTCTCCTATATGGATACATGTATTTGGAACTCTAAATCAAACACGGTTTGTGCTAGCTCTTTGAAACTTGACACAATATAGCAGTTTCAAGTTCTATCTCTATGGTTTGTTTGCTGTTGATGTAGCCCTAAGCAGAGACTGGTGAGAATTACTTTCATGGAAAGGGCCTGCCAAGCTTCCAAAAAACTACGAGTTGCCTGAAATCTCAGCAAACACTTTTTCACCCAATCTTGATGAAACTTGCATGCAGGTAATGATCAGTACACCAATCCCACTTGGCTCACCAAATTTCGTTCTTCTAGGTTAAACCGTTCGTTGGCAGTAACCGGTTTCATTTTGAGGTTTCACTCTGTTTTCTCCTATATGGATACATGTATTTGGAACTCTAAATCAAACACGGTTTGTGCTAGCTCTTTGAAACTTGACACAATAAAGCAGTTTCAAGTTCTATCTCTATGGTTTGTTTGCTGTTGATGTAGCCCTAAGCAGAGACTGGCGAGAATCACTTTCATGGAAAGGGACTGCCAAGCTTCCAAAAAACTACGAGTTTCCTGAAATCTCAGCAAACACTTTTTCACCCAATCTTGATGAAACTTTCAGGTAATGATCAGTAAACCAATCCCACTTGGCTCGCCAAATTTCGTTCTTCTAGGTTAAACCATTCTTTGGCAGTAACCGGTTTCTTTTTGAGGTTTCACTCTGTTTTCTCCTATAGGGATACATGTATTTGGAACTCTAAATCAAACACGGTTTGTGCTAGCTCTTTGAAACTTGACACAATAAAGCAGTTTCACGTTCTATCTCTATGGTTTGTTTGCTGTTGATGTAGCCCTAAGCAGAGACTGGTGAGAATTACTTTCATGGAAAGGGCCTGCCAAGGTTCCAAAAAAGTACGAGTTGCCTGAAATCTCAGCAAACACTTTTTCACCCAATCTTGATGAAACTTGCAGGTAATGATCAGTACACCAATCCCACTTGGCTCACCAAATTTCGTTCTTCTAGGTTAAACCGTTCGTTGGCAGTAACCGGTTTCATTTTGAGGTTTCACTCTGTTTTCTCCTATATGGATACATGTATTTGGAACTCTAAATCAAACACGGTTTGTGCTAGCTCTTTGAAACTTGACACAATAAAGCAGTTTCAAGTTCTATCTCTATGGTTTGTTTGCTGTTGATGTAGCCCTAAGCAGAGACTGGCGAGAATCACTTTCATGGAAAGGGACTGCCAAGCTTCCAAAAAACTACGAGTTTCCTGAAATATCAGCAAACACTTTTTCACCCAATCTTGATGAAACTTTCAGGTAATGATCAGTAAACCAATCCCACTTGGCTCGCCAAATTTCGTTCTTCTAGGTTAAACCATTCTTTGGCAGTAACCGGTTTCATTTTGAGGTTTCACTCTGTTTTCTCCTATAGGGATACATGTATTTGGAAGTCTAAATCAAACACGGTTTGTGCTAGCTCTTTGAAACTTGACACAATAAAGCAGTTTCACGTTCTATCTCTATGGTTTGTTTGCTGTTGATGTAGCCCTAAGCAGAGACTGGCGAGAATCACTTTCATGGAAAGGGCCTGCCAAGCTTCCAAAAAACTACGAGTTTCCTGAAATCTCAGCAAACACTTTTTCACCCAATCTTGATGAAACTTTCAGGTAATGATCAGTAAACCAATCCCACTTGGCTCGCCAAATTTCGTTCTTCTAGGTTAAACCATTCTTTGGCAGTAACCGGTTTCATTTTGAGGTTTCACTCTGTTTTCTCCTATAGGGATACATGTATTTGGAAGTCTAAATCAAACACGGTTTGTGCTAGCTCTTTGAAACTTGACACAATAAAGCAGTTTCACGTTCTATCTCTATGGTTTGTTTGCTGTTGATGTAGCCCTAAGCAGAGACTGGCGAGAATCACTTTCATGGAAAGGGCCTGCCAAGCTTCCAAAAAACTACGAGCTGCCAGAAATCTCAGCAAACACTTTTTCACCCAATCTTGATGAAACTTGCAGGTAATGATCAGTACACCAATCCCACTTGGCTCACCAAATTTCGTTCTTCTAGGTTAAACCATTCTTTGGCAGTAACCGGTTTCATTTTGAGGTTTCACTCTGTTTTCTCCTATATGGATACATGTATTTGGAACTCTAAATCAAACACGGTTTGTGCTAGCTCTTTGAAACTTGACACAATAAAGCAGTTTCAAGTTCTATCTCTATGGTTTGTTTGCTGTTGATGTAGCCCTAAGCAGAGACTGGCGAGAATCACTTTCATGGAAAGGGACTGCCAAGCTTCCAAAAAACTACGAGTTTCCTGAAATCTCAGCAAACACTTTTTCACCCAATCTTGATGAAACTTTCAGGTAATGATCAGTACACCAATCCCACTTGGCTCGCCAAATTTCGTTCTTCTAGGTTAAACCATTCTTTGGCAGTAACCGGTTTCATTTTGAGGTTTCACTCTGTTTTCTCCTATAGGGATACATGTATTTGGAACTCTAAATCAAACACGGTTTGTGCTAGCTCTTTGAAACTTGACACAATAAAGCAGTTTCACGTTCTATCTCTATGGTTTGTTGCTGTTGATGTAGCCCTAAGCAGAGACTGGCGAGAATCACTTTCATGGAAAGGGCCTGCCAAGCTTCCAAAAAACTACGAGCTGCCAGAAATCTCAGCAAACACTTTTTCACCCAATCTTGATGAAACTTGCAGGTAATGATCAGTACACCAATCCCACTTGGCTCACCAAATTTCGTTCTTCTAGGTTAAACCATTCTTTGGCAGTAACCGGTTTCATTTTGAGGTTTCACTCTGTTTTCTCCTATATGGATACATGTATTTGGAACTCTAAATCAAACACGGTTTGTGCTAGCTCTTTGAAACTTGACACAATAAAGCAGTTTCAAGTTCTATCTCTATGGTTTGTTTGCTGTTGATGTAGCCCTAAGCAGAGACTGGCGAGAATCACTTTCATGGAAAGGGACTGCCAAGCTTCCAAAAAACTACGAGTTTCCTGAAATCTCAGCAAACACTTTTTCACCCAATCTTGATGAAACTTTCAGGTAATGATCAGTACACCAATCCCACTTGGCTCGCCAAATTTCGTTCTTCTAGGTTAAACCATTCTTTGGCAGTAACCGGTTTCATTTTGAGGTTTCACTCTTTTTTCTCCTATAGGGATACATGTATTTGGAACTCTAAATCAAACACGGTTTGTGCTAGCTCTTTGAAACTTGACACAATAAAGCAGTTTCACGTTCTATCTCTATGGTTTGTTTGCTGTTGATGTAGCCCTAAGCAGAGACTGGCGAGAATCACTTTCATGGAAAGGGCCTGCCAAGCTTCCAAAAAACTACGAGCTGCCAGAAATCTCAGCAAAACACTTTTTCACCCAATCTTGATGAAACTTGCAGGTAATGATCAGTACACCAATCCCACTTGGGCTCACCAAATTTCGTTCTTCTAGGTTAAACCATTCTTTGGCAGTAAC